>NC_083429.1:56619503-56919503 GCF_020745735.1 Hemiscyllium ocellatum
CCCCTCACCGTCACTCCCCTCCCTCAATCACTCTCCCCCTCACCGTAACTTCCCCCTCACCATAACTTCCCCCTCACCATAACTTCCCCCTCACCGTTACTCTCCCCTCACCGTTACTCTCCCTCACCGTTACTCTCCCCTCACCGTTACTCTCCCCTCACCGTTACTCTCACCCTCACCGTTACTCTCACCCTCACCTTCACTTCCCCCTCACCATCACTCCCCTCCCTCCATCACTCCCCTCCCTCCATCACTCCCTCCCTCCATCACTCTCCCCCTCACCATACTCCCCCTCACCATACTCCCCCTCACCATCACTTTCCCCCTCATCATCACACCCCTCCCTCCATCACTCTCCCCCTCACCATACTCCCCCTCACCATACTCCCCCTCACCGTTACTCTCCCTCACCGTTACTCTCCCCTCACCGTTACTCTCCCTTCACCGTTACTCTCACCCTCACCATCACTTCCCCCTCACCGTTACTCTCCGCCTCACCGTCACTCTCCGCCTCACTCCCCCCCTCACTCCCCTCTCATCATCACTCCCCCCTCATCATCACTCCCCCTCACCATCACTCCCCCCTCACCATCACTCCCCCCCCCCCTCACCATCACTCCCCCCCCTCACCATCACTCCCCCCCTCACCATCACTCCCCCCCTCACCATCACTCCCCCCCACTCACCATCACACCCCACTCACCATCACTCCCCCCTCCCTCACTATCACTTCCCCCCCCCCCCTCACCATCACCCCGGTCCTCCATGGCCCTGAGCCCCATTTGGATTCCCGAGCTGAGTCCTTACCAACACTTGCCCCCGGTTTCCCCGGGGAATGACGATGCTGTGTGAATAAACCTTCACTTTGATGCTCCGAAGCCAAGAGACGGCACCCCCCACCCGGTTCTCGTTGGTGGACTCGATGCTGAAGCTGGGGAGATGGTCCCCGTCCAGGCACGGCTTGGAAAGGATATATGAGCAAGTTCCTTGGAAGTGGAAGAGCGACCCGTCAAAGGTGTGATAGTGAGGATCTCCAAAAACCACACAGGAAGCAGTCTGCTCGGGAAGGCAACGGTAAACTCCATCAACAGAGTGACACTGCTCCAACTGCCCGCAGGACAGATTCTGGCACAGGAGCCGGTTCTCCAGGTCAAGGCAGCGGCATTTGGTCTGACATTTCTCCTCAACCCAGAACACATCTCCACGGCGAAAAAATTGCCCTGTAACAGAAAACAGCCCCTTCCCAGTGATAGGCAAACCGAAATCGGAGCAAATCACCGACTCACAGAGTTACTGACATTGACATCAGAAAGCAGGCCATTCGGTCAGGAGACTTGTACTGGTCAAAACAATACAGGGGGACCTGCCAACAGCTCACGAAACTTCAATTGAATTTTCAAGGGTCTTCATTCATGACTTAAACCTTTCAGGCAGTAAGTTCCAGGTTCCAGCCACCTCTGATGTATAACAAAACCTCAAGTTCTCTTTAATTTTAAATCTCCTCACCTGATTTAATCAGTCTACTAATAGGTGAAGGATGTTCTAATTCACTGTCTGTAGTCTCTTTGCTGTATACCCCTCAAACACAGCCCTGTCCAATCTTTGCTTGCTCTCCTGACCTGGCCAGATACTCATGGATCTTCCCTGATTTACTGTGATCACATCCTTCCTCTAGTGCATTGACCCAAACTGTACAAAATACTCTAAATGTGGCCTAACTAGCATTTAATACAATTCCAGCACGAGCTCCCTGCTCTTATCTTGGCTAATAAAGTAAATCATTGGACATGAATTCCTAACCACCTGTCCTGTTACCTACTACCTCTGCTGGCAACGCATTCCAGGCACCTACCATCCTCTGTGAAAAGTACTTTCCCTGTCTACACCCTTCATGATTTTGTAAACCTCAATCAGGTTCCCCTCAATCTCCTTTTTTCTAGTGAAAATAAATCTAACCTTCTCAACCTCTCTTCATAGCGAGCACCTTCCATACCAGGCAACATCCTCGTAAATCTTCTCTGCACCCTCTCCAAAGCATCCACATCCTTTTGGTAATGTGGCGACCAGAACAGTACACAGTATTCTAAATGCGGCCGAACCAATGTCGTGTACAATTTTAACATGACTTGCCAGCTCTTATACGCAATACTCCGTCAAATGAAGGCAAGCATACTATATGCCTTCTTGACCACTCTATCCACCTGTTCTGCAACCTTCAGGATACAATGGACCTGTACTCCCAGATCTCTCTGCCCATCAACGTTTCTCAAGGCTCTTCCATTCATTGTATAATTCGCTCTAGAATTAGACTTGCCATAATGCATCACCTCACATTTGTCTTGGATTGAAAGCCATCTGCCACTTTTCCACCCACCTCTCCAGCCTATCTATATCCTCCTGTATTCTTTGACAGTCCCTTATGCTTTCTGCTACTCCACCAATCTTTGTGTCATCTGCAAACTTGCTGATCATACCAACAGTGCCCTCTTCCAGATCATTTATGTATAAGACAAACAATAGTGGCCCCAATACTGACCCCTGTGGAGGGTGATCTAATAAGTTCTTTGAAATATTGAAAGCTTTTGAGAGAGGTGGTAAGAGAAATGTCTCTTCTTTTGAGGAATAACAGACCCTTCGGTCCAACCCGTCCATGCTGACCCAACCCAATCTAGTCTCACTTCCCAGCACCTGGCCCATATCCCTCCAAACCCTTCCTATTCATATACCCATCCAGATGCCTCTTAAATGTTGCAATTGTACCAGTCTCCACCACATCCTCTGGCAGCTCATTCCATACATGTACTACCCTCTGTGTGAAAAAGTTGCCCCTTAGGTCTCTTTTATATCTTTCCCCTCTCACCTAAACCTATGCCCTCTAGTTCTGGACTCCCCGACCCCAGGGAAAATACTTTGCCTATTTATGCTATCCATGCCCCTCATAATTTTGTAAACCTCTATAAGGTAGGGACCATAAATATAAGATAGTCATCAAGAAATCCAGTTAGGTGCTGGGAATTATCTTCTTCACCCAGAGAATGGTGAGTTGTGAACTTCACCTTCATCAAGTGATTGAAGCAGAAATACATTTAAAGGGAAACCAAACATTAACTAGTATTTGAAAGAGATGTTTATAGATGGCTAAAATAATAGATTTAGATGGAAAATAGGAGGAGTCTTGAGAGGAGCATTATTTCTGACATGGATTGGTGGGGCTCTTCACTGTTTATCCCTTATAATCCTGACACCAAGCCAATTTTGAATTCAACTTCCTGTACATTTGTTGAATCCTATGTGCCTTTAAGTTCTCTGACCTATACTGAATGCAGAATCTTGTCAAAAATCTGTTATGAAGATGTAAGGGGTTTAAGGGAGTTGAAGAACCTTTAAGAGGAGTTAGAGACACACACAGTGCTGGAGAATTTACAATGTAACTTCTGGTTCAGAACAGCTAACACTGGCTGGGTTGCTATGAGACAAAACAAATTCAAATTCAGCCAATCAGTTTAAATTATGCCCCAAAATATCAAACTCCAATTGAGTTTGAATTTAGTATTTTGACAATGTTAAAACTAATGAAACGATCCAATGCTTTAGGGTATAAGACCAAAAAAAATTGAACTGTTGGAGGAGAACTGCCAAGCCACTGACATAGGCAGACTTACCAGAGAATAGCTCTCTTAAAGGTACCTTTATTGATCAGTGACGTGTCAAATAGAAATCCCTAAGAAGAAGAAAAAAAGACAGAGGAAGATACAAAGAGAAGATTCAACAGCTGGCTGGTTTTAAAATTTGAATTTTTTTGGAAAACCTTAATCAGGGATTTTACCAGACTAGTGTTTTAGAGGGGAAGGTAAAAAAATAGGTCAGAGGAAGGAGTTGTAAATAGTTGTTAGTTAATATTCTATGTTAGACTTAAAGAATAAAGTTCTTACTATTTTTGTACTTTAAATTGTGATTTTTGGGATAGTTCTTGGCCTCTTGAATTTTAACAGATTACTACATGGGGTAAATCTTTTCTGTGTTGCTGCTTTAAATTGGCAGAGGGCGTGTTTGCACTATGTCGTAATATTTTGGGGGCTTTCCTGCAAGATTTGAACTGGTTAGACAGATTTGAATAGATTTGGGGGTACAAAAATCCCAGCAGATTTAAACACTTTCATATTAGTGTCCTAGATTTTTAAACAAAACATAGGTGAGAAAATTTGTTTAATTTCGGTGACTTGTGGTTGATTAAACTAAAAGTGAGAGAAGTGGCTCTTAAAATTGCTAAATAGGTTCTGGGATTTGAACATGATTCTCAAATTTGCCAAGAAACGTAAGAAGGAAAGAAAAGGCCATACTTTTAGAATTAACCAATAAGTTAAATTTAGGTTTGACCAAGGACAAAGGTAAAGCTGAAATTGTCAGGGAATTATTCAAACACTTAGGTGTGTCAGAGAAACAGACAAGTGCAATAGAGGCAGAATAACTTAAATTACAGTTGAGGAAAATGGAGTTAGAAGATAAACAGAGAGAGAGAGAAGAAAAGAGAGAGAAAGAAGGTTCTTAGCTGAGCTAAGAAGGTTCTTATGAATTGGTACCAGAAGAATATAGACAGTAGTTCAGAACCAGGTAGATTTATGTTGACCTCAAAAGAATTAAACATAGTCATTTTGATAGATGGGTGTATGCTTTAAAAATAAATAGGACCTTTGAGGCTCTACTGGAGGAGTTTAAAAATTCTGCTGGAGGAGTTTAAAAACTCATTTCCAGAGAGGGTAAGAATTCACATGGATAAACAGGAAGTTCAGGAAGTGAGAAGGGCAGCAGAATTAGCAGATGAGTACATTTTGGTGCATAAGACAAGTTTTCAGCCAGAATTTTATCCTGTGAGGGATAGAAGTTGGGCGAAGAGGAGATCTATACTACAAAATAACAAGTAATGAACAATTGTAAGAATTTCCCACATGTTAAAGAAGTCCAAGAGGATGAAAAGGAGGTAAAAGGCTTCAGGTGTTTTCACTGTAGTGGAGTGGGACACAGAAAATTACAGTGCTGGTGGTTTTAACAGGGCACTGCGAAAAGGTGTTTTCACTGCCAGAAGGTGGGACATGTAAAGTCATGCTGCTGGTAATTAAAGAATGACACTCTGGGAAACGATGTGGTAAAAGATGCTAAGCCTGTGGCATTAGTGATGGTAGTAAAGGCGATCCCAAGGAGAGCCGAGGAGCTGCAGGAGAGTGCCCAGCCTAGTCAGGGGTGGGTATGGAGTTAGTACCCGATCTCTCTCTACAAAGAATTTGCCTCTATGGGTAAAGTTTACTGAGAAAGAATGGGGGAGAAGGACAAGAAGTTATAATTTTGAGGGATACAGGATCTAACAAGTCGTTGACAGTAAGGGATGAGCGAATATGCACTCTTTCTGACCTGTTACCTGAGAGTGTGGTAATTTGTGGGATAAATAGACAAAAATTTAGCATTCCTCTATGTAAGGTCAGGTTAGAGTGCCACCCAAGACTGGGGAGGTTACAGTGGGAGTGATTGACAGAGTGTCAGTTCCAGGAATACAGTTTGTTTTTGAGAATGATTTGGCAGGATCCAAGGTGGGAGTGACACCCCTTGTTGTGAAGAAGCCCAAGGAAGACCAAGAAACTGAGGAGTTAAAACAGATATATCCTGGTATTTTTCCAGACCAAATCCCGCTATCTTAAGTCACAGCATGAAGTGAAAAGTAAAGAGAAAGATGAAGGAGTTGAGGTTCAGTTAGCAGACACCCTGTTTGATGTAATGGTGCAGGAAAAACCTGAACAAGCAGAGGATCAGACAGAAGTGTTTAATCCTGAAAGGCTAAGGGACTTGCAACAACAAGACAGGACAATAAAAGATATATATGTGGATGTGTACTCTGAAAAGGAGGAAGAGAATATTCCAGAGGGTTATTATCTGAAAGATAAAATCCTAAAATGGAAATGGAAACCACAGCAGGTTAGTGCAGAGGAGAAATGGGCTGAAGCGCACCAGATTGTGTTGCCTATAGCATACAGACAGGAAATGTTACGGTCGCACATGAACTACCTGTAGGAGGTCACCTAGGGGTATGAAAGACTCAGGCTAAGGTACAAAAACATTTTTATTGGCCTGGAATTCACAAAAATGTGTTTAACTTTTGCTGTACGTATCATACATGTCAAGCGGTAATAAAACCAGCCCCTTTGTTGCCAATTCCCACATTTGAAGATCCTTTCATGTGCTTTATGATAATTGTGTAGGTCCCCTCCTGAGAACTAAAAGTGGGAACCAGTACTTGCTAACCATAATGGATGTGTCTACCAAATTTCCAGAGGCAATTCCATTATGGTGTATCTCGGCAAAAAGGGTAGTAGAGGAGTTAGTAGATTTCTTCACACCGTTTGGGCTACCTAGAGAGATTCAGTCGGACCAAGCATCTAATTTTACTGCTAGGCTATTTAAGGAGGTTATAGATAACTTAGGTATACAGCACTTTAAGTCAAGTGCATATCATCCTGAATCCCAGGGAGCTTTAGAAAGGTGACATCAACCTTGAAGGCCATGTTGAAAGCATACTGTCAGAATTACCTGAATGATTGGGATAAAGGTATCCCATTCATATTGTTTGTCATTAGAGATACTGCGGATAAATCTAGTCAGTTTACCCACTTCAAGATAATATTCGGTCATGAAGTGCGAGGCCCTTTGAAATTAATTAAAGAAAAATCGACAGGACCAAAGTCAGAGATCTCACACTTAGATTACGTATCAGAGGTGAGGGAGAGACTAAATCGAGTAGGTGAGTTAGCTAAACAGCACTTAAAGAGGGCACAGCATTGAATGAAGCAGATGGCAGATAAAAGCTCTGAGATTCAGATGTCATCCCAAGGGGGTGACGTGTTAGTACTGTTACCAGTGATAGGAGATCCCTTCAAAGCCAGGTTTAGTGGTTCCTATCAAATTGAGAAACTATTGAGTCAGGGGAACTATCTAGTAAAGATGCCAGATAGAACAAAAAGGTATTGGATATGTCATGTGAACATGTTGAAACTGTGTTATACTAGAGAGAAAGAAAATTAAAAATGAAGAAGTCCTTTTTTAGATTACTTGCAGTGTGGAAACAGGCCCTTCGGCCCAACAAGTCCACACCGACCTGCCGAAGCGCAACCCACCCATACCCCTACATTTCACCCCTTATCTAACACTACGGGCAATTTAGCATGGCCAATTCACCTGACCCGCACATCTTTATGACTGTGGGAGGAAACCGGAGCACCCGGAGGAAACCCACGCAGACACAGGGAGAACGTGCAAACTCCACACAGTCAGTCGCCTGAGGCAGGAACTGAACCCGGGTCTCAGGCGCTGTGAGGCAACAGTGCTAACCACTGTGCGACCGTGCCGCCCACTAGCTTATCCCACTCCTTGAGGAGTGGGATAAGTTAATAAGGTATCTGTCTCATGAGCACAGAATGTAGTTGAAAGATCTGTTACTGCAGTATAAGAACATATGTAAGAATCAGATGGGGAGGACTAATTCTATTGTACATTAAGTAGACATAGGGAACACTGCTCCGATAAAACAACACCCCTATCGGCGTAATCCTTTTAAAGCCAGACAGGTCTAGAAGGAGGTGGAGGCCATGCTCGATGAGGACATCATTGAACCATGCCAGAGCGAATGGAGTTCACCAATCGTCTTAGTTCCCAAATCGTACTGGACCTAACAATTCTGCGTAGATTATTGGAAGGTCAACACCATTACAAAGTCAGACTCATATCCAATTCCTAGATTTGAGGACTGTAATGAGAAAGTCGGACAAGCCAGTTACCTCACCAAGTTGGACTTACTGTGTGGTTATTGGCAGGCATGTTTATCAGAATCGGCGAAAGAAATTTCTGTGTTAGTAACCCCAAATGGGCTATATCAGTTTAAAGTGATGCCCTTTGGAATGAAGAACACACCCGCCACATTCCAAAGATACATGAACAGAGTTGAGGCTAGGTTAACAAACTGTGCAGTCTATTTAGATGATGTAGTGATCTTAAGTAAGTCCTGGAAAGATCACATGGTACAATTGGCAGAGCTCTTTGACTGACTATGAGAAGCAAAACTAGTGATAAACTTAAATAAACCTGAATTCATAAAAGCAGAGGTGATGTTCTTGGGACATAACATCGAGTCATGGAAGGTTGACCCCCTCCATGGAACATAAAGATGAAGGGCATCGAGGAATTTCCACATCCAACCTGGAAGAAAGAGTTGCTTTGATTTTTAGGACTCAGTGGATTCTATCAGAAGTTTGTTCCAAACTTCAGCATTGTAATGGCACCATTAACCCATTTGCTGAAGACACAAAGTTTTGGTGGGCAGAATAATGCCAGGAGGCATTCGACCATTTGAAAGCCATATTAACCACTAAACCAGTTTTGACTGCATCAAACTTTCCAAAACCTTTTAAAGTCACTGCGGGAAAAGATCTGCCACCTGCCTACCCATAGCATGCCCACAGGGAACACAGAAATTCAAGCCTGTCCAAACCATACAAGAAACACCCAGAATACCTCCGCATTGACCAAACAGGCTGACAAGGGTAACCAGCATTGACCACAGTCACTTGCAGACCAGGGAATACACTTCCCAAGACAAACAATAAGCTTCCTGGACTCGATCAACACAGTTGTCCCAAAGCCCGAAAGGCAGTCTCGTAACCCAGTGATACCAAAGTCGCACAAAGTACAGGTCAGACGGAGAGGCGCCAGAATACCTCACTCACAGGAGGGAAACAATGGGAACACTTTACTGCTTCAAAAGAGACATTCTCACCTACCCTCAAAGAGAGGTGGAATCACCTGATACTATCAAGAACTCATTGTATCGATAATCAGGATATTCTTCCAATAATTGCTTTGCAATTATCACCATTGTAACTGGATTACTTAATTTTCAAATACATTGCATTGTTCCCCATTTTAATTTATCTAATTGTACAAGATTCATATAAAACCTGACTTGATTCTCAGCTCGGGGAAGAGAGTTTTCAGCTACCTGGACAGACTGTCTGTACTGTTTCAGTTGAGTCAATTTCTCTTCCGCAATATCGCTGTGTTAATACACTGTTTGTTAATTGCACTTGATTTGTGTCTTGTGATCTCTGCTTTACTGAGCTAATTTCTCTGACAGTCGCTATCGATGCTAATGACATAGGATCTGGAGCTATACTGCCACAGGAAGATGAGGATGGGATTGAACTGCCAGTTGGTTCCTTTTCGAAGAATCTCAGCATCCACCAGAGGAAATACTCCATGGTCGACAAAGAACTATTGAGTTTGGTACTACCTTACAACATTTTGATATGTATGTCACGAACAATGTGTTGGAAATAATTGTGTACAAGGATCACAATCCTCTTACATTCTTAGAATGCTTTAAAGACAAGAATATGAGTCTATTTCTTTGGAGTCTTATGTTACAGACTTCTAATTAAAAAAAATGTCCATGTAGCAGGTCGTAAGAATGTAATCACAAATGCGTTATCACAGAATTAACTGATAAAGTATAGATAAGATGCATCTATACAATAGGTGAACGTACTTTAAAGTTATCTGTATATTATGGTAATGTGTCTAAAGAATAGAGAAAAAAATTAAGCCATCTTTTCATTATGATGGTTCATTTTTTCTTAAGGAGGGAGGTGTTACAAAGGTGCAAGGGGTACTGTACCTTTAAGAGAATTGAAGGACTTAGAGAAGCACACGGAGTGCTGGAGAATTTACAGTGTAACCTTTGGTTCAGAACAACTAGTACTGGCTGGGCTGCCTGGAGACAAAAACAGATTCAAATTCGGTCAATCAGTTTAAATTATGCCCCAGGATACTAAACTCCAATCAAGTTTGAATTTAGTATTTTGACAATATTAAAAACCAATGAAATGCTCTGATGTTGGCCAAACTGAACATTTGGGGGAGAACTGCCAAGCCACCAGCATATACACACCAGCCAGAGAATAGCTCTCTTCAAAATACCTTTATCTATCATTGACCTGTGAAACCAAAATCCCTAAGAAGGAGAAAAGATACAAAGAGAAGATTCAACAGCAAGCTGGTTTTGAAATTTGAAATTTTTTTGGAAATCTTAATCAGGTGTTTTATCGGAGAAGTATTGTAGTAGGGAAAGTAAAAGATAGGTTAGAGAAAGGAGTTATAAATAGTTGTTAGTTAATATTCTATGTTAGACTTAAAGAATAAAGTTCTTAAATATTTTTGTACTTGAAATAGTGATTTTTGGAATAGTTCTTGGCCTCTCAAACCCTTTCTGTGTTGCTGTTAAATTTGTGGTGGTTGGTAGGGGAGTCAGGGGGAGGTTTTACCCCAAGTCATAAAAAATATTCTCAAACACAATATTCCCTTAATGAATCTGACTAGGTTTGAGCAATCTATGTCTTTTTAAATCATGATTAAAAGTGTCCCTCATTTGTTTCTAATGATTTGTTCTTCAGTAAGTTAGGCTGACTGGTCTATATTTACTGAGTCTATCTGTTTTTAAACAACATGTAAGAGTGTGCAGCACTATGCCTATAACCACAAAAGATTCCAAAACAATGTCCAGCGTCTCCACAATTTCCTACATTCTTCTGCTAACAGCCAAGGAATACATTTCACCTGCACAATTTCCAAAGATGCTAACCCCTTAATATTTTCTCTCTCATTAAGTTTATCTGAATCAGTATTTTACATTCTTCATCCTTAGCTTCAATATTTGCACCATCTCTCTCTCTCATAACAGACATAAGAATATTCCTTAAGAAAACGCGCACATCTTGTGCCTTCATTAGTTATTCGTTTGTCTCTTATAAATTTGACTCATTCCTTAGCTATCAAACTATTTAGGAAGAACTATTTAGATGTTGCATTGCTACCTCTGTTTTCTTAATTTCCTTTGGGTTTCCTCTATTTTTCTTCATGAGAATATATTTGTTATGAACCCTCAGCATCGTCTCATAGATTGCCTCCCCCATAGCTTGGACTAGAGCTCAGTCATAGTGTTATAGAGATATACAGCACGGAAACAGACTCTTCAGTCCAACTCGTCCATGCTGACCAAATATTCTAACCCAATTTAGTCCCACCTGCCAATACCCATCTCACATCCCCCAAACTCTTCCTATTCATATACCCATCCAAATGCCTTTTAAATGTTGCAATTGTACTAGCCTCCACCATTTCCTCTGGCAGTTCATTCCATACACGTATCACCCTCTGCATGAAAAGGTTGCTCTTTAGGTCTCTTTTATATCTTTCCGTTCTCACCCTAAACCTAAGCCCTCTATTTCTGGACACCACCACCCGGGGAAGAGACCTTGTCTATTTACCGTATCCATTCCCCTTATGATTTTATAAACCTCTATAAGGTCACCCCTCAGCTTCCAATGCTCCAGGGAAAACAGCCCCAGCCTATTCAACCTCTGCCAATAGTTCAAATCCTCCAACCCTGGCAGCATCCTAGTAAATCTTTTCTGACCCCTTTCAAGTTTCACAGCATCCTTCCAATAGGAAGGAAACCAGAATTGTACGCACTATTCTAAAAGTGGCCTAACCAATGTCCTGTACAGCTGCAACATGACCTCCCAACTCCTGTACTCAATACTCTGACCAATAAAGGAAAGTATACCAAATGCTTTCTTCACTATCCTATCTACCTGCGACTCTACTTTCAAGGAGCTATGAACCTCCACTCCAAGGTCTCTTTGTTCAACAACACTCCTTAGGACCTTTACCATTAAGTGTATAAGTCATGTTAAGATTTGCTTTCTCAAAATGCAGCACCTCGCATTTATCTAAATTAAACTCTGTCTGCCATTTCTCAGCCCATTGGCCCATCTGGTCAAGATCCCATTGTAATCTGAGGTATTCTTCTTTCCTGTCCACTACCCCTCCAATTTTGGTGTCATTGGCAAACTTACTAACTATACCTCTTATGCTCACATCCAAGTAATTTACATAAATGATGAAAAGTAGTGGATCCAGCACCACTCCTTGTGGCACTCCACTGGTCACAGGATTTCAGTCTGAAAATCAACCCTCCACTACCACCTTCTGTCTTCTACCTTTGAGCGAGCTCTATATCCAAATGACTAGTTCTCCCTGTGTTATATAAGATCTAACCTTGCTGACCAATCTCCCACGGGGAACCTTGTTGAACACCAGTTACTTTTGTTAAATCATGCCTCAACTTAGTAAAATTGGTCTTCACCCAATTGTGAAAGTATCACTTCAAATAGAAGAGTCTTTTTAGAAGATTTACATTTAATGACCACATGGAAGTTTTAGTGTTTTAATTTTGCAAAATCCAAAATTCCGTGCTATACATCTATATGACTATAACTCTGTAATTGAGGGCTCTAATCTCACCAATAAAACCAGTCTTCCCACATAGGCATTTCATGTACTGAACATGATGTCTTCCTCAGATCTCTCACTGAGCCTAAAATGGGCCAGATATCTGTGCTGTACTTAGATCATTTTAGAAATATTGATACTCACCATTCAGGCTGCAACCATTTGATGGATCAATTGTATCTCCATCTATTCTAAAAATCCAACGTCCTGGGAAGTTTACGTTACTTGTCTCTTCGATGTTCATCATTTCAGAGGTTCGAGATGTGGGCAAACTGAAAAAGTGACTGTTATCACCACCATTGAATCCTGCCTGTACAGTGTCAAAGTGAAAATAATTAATATCACACAAACAACCTTAATGTCAAATGTAATTTAACCACAGGTTTGACATATAAGAAATTGTAAACGTTTGAGAGACATGATTTAACCTGTTTTCTATCTTATTGAATTGGATTCTAAATGAATCACAATTAAGAATTCCTAAAACTCGTGCCTAGACCCAACACTTTGCTAACCTGTTCTTATTAGTTTTGTCCAGTAAAAGATGTTTCAGCAAAAGCATCCTGTTTCTATAAATTAGAAGAAAGTATTTCCCTTAGCTGACCAAGACATAGCAATTTGGCCAATGACCCAATGGCAACTCTGAAAGTGATATCTAGTTATTTTCACTTTTCTGTCCTTACTTTATAGCCCAGCAGATGTTTGCTGTTCAAGAGTTTCTTCATGATCTTTTGAAAATTATTATTGACTCTGTTTCCATTGCCCTTTTAGAGAGTCTTTCTGTATGTTTACTCCACATGTCACAATTCCATACATTGAATAAAAAAGTTTTGTCATTAAATCTCTGGTTCTCTTGCTGGTTACTTTAAATTATGCCCTCAGGTAACTGGTGCTCCTGCCTCTGGGAATAGTTTCCTCATTTTATCAGTCCCACTCATAAAGTTGAAAACTGTTCAATTCCCCATTTTAACCACTTCTGCTATACAGAAAACTATCACAGTTTCTCCACTTTCTCCACATAACTGAAATCCCAGCCAGATATCATTCCAGAAAATATTCTCTAAAAAGCTTCTAAGACCTTGACACCAGCCCTAAATTGAGGTATCCAGAGTGAACCATGGAGTCAACCAATCACAGCTTTAAAAAAGTTGTCTAATCTAAATACCAAAGTGAATGGCTTCATACTTCCCTGTTTATAATCCAGTTGTTACATTGTGTTGCTCACTCACTGAACCTGACTATATCTACTTGCAAACCTCATTATTCCTCCTCAAAGTTTACATTCCTGTGTAACTTGCATCATGAATAAACTCACATACATTGTCACAATCCAATTGGGAAAGTGCACTAATTCTCAAACTCCACTATTCCTGGTGTTAAAGTTAAAGATCTGATCAAATTACTCAAAGCCCCCAATTTTTCCATCTGATGAATTCACGTTCACAGAAAACATTGACCAGGTCCCTGTACTCAACCAGAAACTATTGTTTATTCCAAATAAATCTGTTCTAGCCACAAGCAAACAGGACAGTGAATGATCAACTTATAACTCTAATTTAGGCTCCACACATACGCACAGGCAGACACAGACAAACAAAAAACATTGATGCTATTTTTGGAGAAAAGAAATCAAGGGAACAGATCAGTAGCACCAGTCCATGGGATTACTGAGGGGTCCTGTTTTTGATTTTCTGATCTTTGATCTTCCTCATCCAAATCTCCTCCGTTCTTTACTGAAGACACAGGCAGTTGGCACACTAAGTATTCAGTTTCAGTCACTGGTAAAAGCCAGCAGCTTATTGGCAAACTATGAGTAACCTGTCTTCCCATTCTGTGTTACTTCCCTGCAAGGTGAGAGAGATCCTTTACTAAAGAATCTGGAGGCTTTCTGCCCTTGTATTGTTCACACACAGACTGTTGACTTGCCCATGAGCCAATAGGAGAGTTGCTGTCTTGTTGATGACTCCAGCCCACACTCTGCTCCTGAATAAAAACTTAATTAACAGCTTGTCTCTGGGCAAACCTGGTTGAAAAACACATCCACATGATCATAAGTCTAGTAATCCTCCTCACTGCGTGGACAAAGCAACAGTGTAAGTACAATTTACAATGAGTCCTGTTAAGCCATTTTAAAACTGTAACATCTCGATCTATACTTTTCTGGGTTAAATCAGTATCCATTACCCAACCTGGTGCGCAATCCAAAAATAAAGAAAAATAAACAAATGTGACCTTTGTAACATGACTTCCTTTCTTTTCATCTAAGCCATTGATGTAGATTGTAAATAGGTCAGGCCCCAACACTGATCCTTACACCAATTGTTACAGCCTACAATATTGACAATGTCCAGCTGTCTATTAAGCAGCCTCGATCTCTGCTTTTATATCGCCACCAACTCCATGAGCCCTTCTCTTGTGTATTAACCTTGCTTGTGGCCCCCGATTGGTTACATTTTTGAAAATGTAAGTGTACTGTATCTATTGCTTACATACTGAAAGCACTCAAATAATGTCAAACACAACCTGCCTTTCACAAAAGTTTTAATCATGCTATGATTTTCTAAATGCATTGCTTTAACTTCCATGCTTTTAGATTCCCTACAGTGTGTTAACATGCCCTTCAGCCTAACCAGTCCACACAAACCCTCCGAAGAGTAACCCACCCAGACCCATTTCCCTCTGAATGAAGCACCTAATACTATGGACAATTTAGCATGGCCAATTTTCACCAGACCGGCACATCTTTGGACTGTGGGAAACCCACACAGACACAGGGAGAATGTACAAATTCCACACAGACAGTTGCCCAAGGTTGGGATTGAACCTGGGACCCTAGTTCACTCTCTTTGCTTTTCTTGAATCTAGAATTACATTTGATGACTTCCAATCCAGTCAGACCATTCTAAAGTATACAATTTTACAAAATTCCTCAACTTGTATGACTATACTGTTTGCAACTATTTCTTTTAAAACTCTAGGTGGAGGTCATTAGGTTCTTGCAATGCATAGAATTTTGGTTCCTTATACTTTATTCAATATATTTCCCTCTGCTGAGGTTATTTAGCTGCTGTCCCTTGCTCTTTTTAGCCTCTTGATTATTCCATACTTATTACTGTATTGTGTATTCTACTGTGAACCAAACCCACAATATTTTTTCAATGCCCCTGCCATTTAGATTAGATTCCCACAGTGTGGAAACAGACCATTTGGCCCAACAAGTCCACACAGACCCTCTGAAGAGTATAACCCATTCCATTACATTTACCCCTGACTAATGCACCTAACCTACGCATCCCTGAACATGATGGGCAATTTAACATGGCCAATTCACCTAACCTGCGCATCTTGAACTGTGGGAGGAAACTGGAGCACCCGGAGGAAATCCACGCAGACACAGGGCGAATGTGCAAACTCCCCACAGACAGTCACCCTTGGCAGGAATCAAACCCAGTTCTCTGGCACTGTAAGACAGCAGTGCTGACCACTGAGCCACCGTGCCACCATTTGTGTTGAAGCATTCTATCTTTTGCTTTCAGGTACTAATTTTTAATTTAATTACTTTCCTCCTTTTTATGTACATGTAGAAACTCTTGTAATCTATTTCTTCATATTCCAGGCTGGGCATTCTCATAATCTGTCTTTTCTGCCTTTTCTTAATCAACTCTCTTGCGGTTCTTTGCTGGTTTCTCAAAACCTCAGGCTTACACATTTCTCCACTAAATATTATCCTTAACTTATTGCTAAGCCCTTGAGTTTTTGACTTCCTTGCCAGTATTTTCTGTGTATCTAAGTTCAGATCTGTAGAGTTGTAGTTCCAATACTGACCCCTTTGAACACACTGTTTACTCCCCTCCAGTCTGAAAAACAACCAATTATTCACCATTACCCGATGCATTCTGGCTCTTCGTGAATTTAAATCCATGTTGTTATTGTCCTGTTAACCCATGGACTTCATTTTTATCTACAAGTTAGCTTTGTCAAACACTTTTGTTAGATCACATATACATCAATATACTATCCTTAACAACCTTTCAATGACATTTCCATTTTGTTTAGCTTCCATTAGATCCTTTCAACACCTATGATCTATTTTTGCATTAACCATGTTACCTCATTCACTTTACTAGCTAAGTTTCGTATATGGGAAGAGGTTTGTAAATTCTGACCTGTGCTGCTGAGCCTCCAACTCCAGTTAGTGGGTCTCCTCCACTTGCAGTCCCTGTAGTCCAGTAAATATCAGCATAGTTAAACATGGCAAATGATGTTCTTTCATCTGTGATCAGCACACACTGAAACGTATTCACCTGTTCACCACAGAATGCAAAGTTAGATGCAAATATCATAACAATCAGTCTAAGCAAAAGCTCTGAAGAGAAAGCTGGCTAAGGCTGGTGGGGATATGGCAAAATAGTAAATATACAGGTAATGAACATTCAAGACATTTAACCAAAACTTAATCTGTTGAAAGCAAAATCCATCTCTGTCTTACTTTGGAATATTGTGAAGAACAGTAGGAAGTATGAGTACTGGGAGTGTTTTGGGAATGAGCAAAGGGTCACTAGAAAATTGATAAATGAGGAAAAAATGTAAAATATGATTGTAAACTAACCGTAAATCTAAAAATGATTGGTGGGAGCTTTTGAGTTTAAAAGCGTGACAGTTGGAGAATAAATACTGGTTCCTTAGGTGGAGAGAGAGGGGGGAAATAATTATAGTGAATGATGAAATAAAGAGATGTTGAATGAATGTTATGTGTCAGTTAACTTAACCCTAACCCTAATCATAAAAGATGCAAATTAAATATAAAAATTAAAGCGTAGCCAAAGGGCTGATAAAGAAATGAATTATATTGCAAGAGAATAGGATTCTGAGAAATGTAAAAGATTAAAACTTAGTAAATCTCACGGTCTGGAGCTGCTGGCCTATCTAAGAGCTTAAAGCGAAGTAACAGTAGACATAGTGCTTCACTGGATATGATGTTCCACATCTCCCTGCACTCTAAGATGGTTCCAGTGAATTGGGAGTTAGGAAATGTAATACCATTTTTCACAAAAGAAGGGAAATAGAATGAGGGAAAACCAGATCACTTAGACTGACATCTGCTGCTGTGAAAATGTTGAATTTTGTAAGTTCATTCATTTATTGATAGCCCTAGTTATCTTTGGGAATATTGTTGTGAGATATCTTTTGAACCATTGCCCCACTAGCTACCTGACAAAGGAAAAATGCTCCAAACACTTGCACTTCCAAATAAACCTGTTAGACTCTAACCTGATGTTGTGTGATTTTTAACTTTTTGAACCACTGCCGTCCCTGGGGTATAGGGCTGCCCACAATGCGATAAGGGAGGGAGCTCTGGGATTTTGACACTGAAGGACCTAAAATACAGTCCTGAGTCATAGAGTCATACAGCATGGAAACAAGACCCTTTAGTCAAACTCATCCATGCTGACCAGGTATCCTAAACTGAATTAATCTCATTTAACTTCTTTTGACCCATATCCCTCTGTACTTTTCCTTTTCATTATCCATCCAAATGTCTTTTAAATATTGTAATTGTACCCACCTCTACCACTTCCTCTGGCTGTTCGTTCTACACACACATCACCCTCTGTGTGAAAACATTTCTCCGCAGGTCCCTTTTACATCTTTCCAAAAGATGTCCCAGGCTCACCGTTTCACAATTCTCTGGCATTTCCTAGCAGTCTTTCTTAAATAATGACACTACATTAGCCACCCTCCAGTCTTCCAGTACCTCACCTGAGGCAGTCAATGGCACAAATATCTCTGCAAGGGACTCTGCAATTTCTTCCTTAGCTTCCAGCAATGTTCTTTGATATACCTGATCAGGTCCTGGGGATTTTTTTTAACTTTATGCATTATAAGACCTTTAGCACCTCTTCTTCTGTAATATGGACTCTTTTCAAAATATCACGATTTATTTCCCCAAGTGTTATTAGTAATCTTGATGTACAGGACACACTTCAAAATGTGTTGCTGATATGAAATCATGAAGCTTGAGAAGTTATACCTAAGAATGAAAGGCGGTCTAATTGAAACATTCAAGGTTCTGTAGGGGGTCTCATAGGGTAGACACAGATTGCTCCAATGATTGGAGAATTTAAAATATGGTTGGTATGTCAGGGTAAAGGGTTTATCACTTAGGAGAGTGATGATAAGAAATTTCTTCACTGAGAGGTTGTGAATCTTTATAATTCTCTATTCTAGAGTTCTGGAGATGCTTGATGGTTGATGTAGACTTTGTCTTGTCAATAATTGATGGCTGTGGAGAGCAGGCAGAAAACTACAGTTGAGGCTGAACACTATCATTGATAGTACAGAATTGCTCAAGGGGACAAATGGTCTCCTCTCATTCATATTTCTTTTGTTCTTATGAGATCTATGTATATAAGAGAATGTAATGACATTGTCTGATACACAGGAATGTACAGCAATTAGTGATTGAATGCAATTTCTCCATCTGCACCATTTGTCTTGCTGTCCAAATAATTATCCCTGAACTCAAAAGGTTACAGTTCTGATTAAAAGCACAGTTAACCTCATCACAATTTTGCAATTTCTGATTACCGGTGTTGTGGAGCTGCCTCCATAGAAAGTGACTTTGTACCAGGTGGCAATGAACACCCAAGTAGCTGAGAAGGAACTCTGGTCCTTGAAGTTCTTCCTGATATCCTTGGTAGCTCTTTGCAGGATACTGGGATCAGTACTCTCTCTGTAATACACATACCCCTTGATTCCATTATGAACGTCAGCCCAAAAAGGAGCAATGAAGGAACGCCCATCAGAAAGAGGGAATGCTTCAGGGGTGAACTGGCTGACTTGTACATTGAAGGATATCACACCATTGTTATTCACCTGGCAGACAGTACACAAAGTTCATTAAATATCCATTCTTCATCCCAACAACCATAGATTATACCTCTCAGTGGTACTTGTACCCAAATGTCACTGACATAGTCTATGCAACCACAAGACAAGGTAGATAATCAACTATAGTGGCATAATTTGTTGGTGGAGGGGTGGGGCGGGGGCGGGGTGGGGGAGGGGGGAGGTGTTGGTGAGGTGCAGTAAAAACAGAATGAATTATTTCTGAGATGATATAATGTTACAGTCACTTACAGAGTATGCTGGAAATCAAGCCTCACTATTTCCTGAGTATTCATAAACATTAAAGATTTTGAAAAGCACACACACAGCCTTACCCAATTTCCCTGTCATTTAAACCCAGGTTGAGAGAAATCACAGTCCAAGTTTCTGCAGTTATGATTTATTACAAATACATAGGTTCCAGCTACAGGTAAACAACTATAAATCACGACATGGAACTCTACTTGTGAAAGCTCAAACCTGCTTATAAATCTCCCCCTCTCCAAATACACAGACAGACACAAAGACATGGGATTTGTGGGCAGAGGGGAGTTCAATGTTCCCAGTTCATGGCGTTTGCTGAGAGGATCCTTTTGCTGATCAGAACACTGCTTCTTGATCTTTCCTCTCCAGGTATTTTCAGTAGGTACAGGGTGACTGGTTTACACTTATTAATAAGAAGTCAAAGACCTTTCCAAATGTGAACCAGTCACCTGGTGCCTGCAGAAAATACCTGGAGAGCTTGCAACAAATGATGAGAGAAAATAAATTGGCTTTCTACAAGCGTGTGATGTCTTTTACGTCAGAATGAAAAAGCTCCTTCCCTTCTGGAGATTGATGGCTTCTGAGCCCAACATAAATTGTTCAGCTTCCTGAGAGCCAATCACACAATGTTGGCAGACAGGAGGTCTTTGTTATCAATAACTGGTCACTAGTTCACAGACCAATCAGCTACTTGTTGCAGGTCAAATCTCCATTCACACAAAGTCCCCAGGCTCCTGTTCACCAGTAACTAATCTTTACCTGAACTAACAGCAATAAGTTTCAGGTTGTTTGCTTTTTTTTAAAGAAAGAGAAAAATAAAATATATGCCTTTACAATAAGGAAACAATTGCCTTCAAAAGTGATGTGAAAGACCTGGATTCGCTGATGTACATCCATATACATTGACTGACGTAGATTTCCATGCAGTCCTTCATACTATATTCCTGCCCCTGTTTATGCAACAGTTTTACAGGTTTTTCAGATACCAGTGAGTCTCACTTCAGTTGTTGGTGAAGTGTTGGAAAAGATTATAAGAGATAGGATTTATAACCATCTAGGAAAGAATAATCTGATCAGGGACAGTCAGCACGGTTTTGTGATGGGTAGGTTGTGCCTAACGAATCTTTTTGACTTTTTTTGACAAATTGACCAAACAGGTAGATGAGAGTAAACCACTTGATTTGGTGTATATAGATTTCAGCAAGACGTTCGATAAGGTTCCCCATTGTAGGCTATTATACAAAATGTGGAAGAATGGGATTGTGGGAGACATAGCAGTTTGGATCAGTAATTGGCTTGCTGAAAGAAAACAGAGGGTTGTAGTTGATGGAACATGTTCATCTTGGTGTCCAGTTACTAGCGGCGTACCGTAAGGGTTGATGTTGGGTCCACTGCTGTTCATCATTTTTATAAATGACCTGGATGAGGGCTTAGAAGGGTGGGTTAGTAAATTTCCAGACGACACTAAGGTCGGTGGAGTTGTGGATAGTGACGAAGGTGTAGTAGGTTGCAGGGAGACATAGATAGGATGCAGAGATGGGCTGAGAGGTGGCAAATGGAGTTTAATGTGGACAAGTGTGAGGTGACACACTTTGGATGGAGTAATCGGAATGCAAAGTACTGGGCTAATGGTAAGATTCTTGGGAGTACAGATGAGCAGAGAGATCTTGGTGTCCATGTGCACAGATCCCAGAAAGTTGCCACTCAGGTTGACAGGGTTGTTAAGAAGGCATGCAGTGTTTTGGCCTTTATTAATAGAGGGATTGAGTTCCAGAACCAGGAGGTTATGCTGCAGCTGTACAAAGCTCTGGTGCGGCCGCACTTGGAGTATTGTGTACAGTTCTGGTCACCACATTATAAGAAGGATGTGGAAGCTTTGGAAAGGGTGCAGAGGAGATTTACTAGGATGTTGCCTGGTATGGAGGGACGCTCTTACGAGGAAAGGCTGAGGGCCATGAAACTGTTCTCTAGAGAGAAGAAGGTTGAGAGGTGACTTAATAGAGACATACAAGATAATCAGAGGGTTAGATAGGGTGGACAGGGAGAGCTTTTTTCCAGTAATGGGAATGGCAAACACGAGGGGACACAACTTTAAAGTGAGGGAGATAGGTATAAGACAGATGCCAGAGATAGTTTCTTTACTCAGAGAGTAGTAAGGGTATGGACTGCTTTGCCTGCAACAGTAGTAGATTCGTCAAGTTTAAGTGCAATTAAGTGGTCATTGGACAAGCATATGAACGTACATGGAATAGTGTAGGTGGGATGGGCTTCAGATTAGTATGACAGGGTGGTGCAACATCGAGGGCCGAAGGGCCTGTACTGCGCTGTAATGTTCTATCTTTTGGTTAATATCAACTGTAAGTTCCAAATTACAAGTCATCAGAGGAGTTTGAGATCATTGCTGGATCGTGATTGGACATTGAAGGATCGTTGGTTGAGTTGAGTTGCTATTGGTAGATCTTTATGCTGGCTTTGGCCTAATAGTCATTAGGCAATCAGAACTATAACCTCCGTGAGCATTCATACCTCAGGCCAGGGGATCCATAATATAGTTAGGGTGACTGTGAGGAAGGCGGAGGAAGGGTTCCTTGTCAACTGGTCCTCCTCAGTTGCTGGGGGATGTAAGTGGCACATGAAGATCAGGAAATCATTTGGCAGAATGTCAAAAGAACTTTCTAACAAGCACCAAGACATTGCTTAGCAAGTGGTGAGGTGGACAGTACTTGTCAGATCCTTCATGTATGCCCAGTCAGTCTACACCACTGCACGCTGCCATCGAAGCAGCTGTAAGGATGTTGAGACAATCATACAACTTCTGGAATGTGTCTTTGCAGAGGAAATCTGGAGGAAGGTGCAGTGATTTTCACTGAGATTTGCCCTAAGCAGCTCCGTGACATGGGACTCTGCTGTAAGGGCTGTTCCCTGGGACGCACGCTGAGCCAAACATTGACTGTGCCTGAATGATCATCAACTCAGTGAAAGATGTTCTTTGGTCTGCCTGAAATGTGTTGGTCTTCCAGAGTAAGGAGTTGACCCTGAAAGAATGTTACAGACTGGCACATTCCTGGGCCCAGGACCATATGCTGAGGGACACACTGAAGCTTGGGGCAGCTGCTGCGTTAACACAGTGGGGAGAGACCATTGTCTGAGGTCTTCCTGCTGAAGGTAAATGGGGGTCTGTTCAGTTATTGGACCCTCCCAGTGCCTCAAATTTTTGTAAATAGCATCTTGCTTAAGGAGGAAATGGCTTTGGGTTTGTTGAACTGTTGTAAAAGTTGAACTTCACTGTTTGTTTGTTTTCCATAGGCTAAGACTGTACAGAACTGAACTGCTACAGTGGCTACATATGCACCAAAAGATTTTTTTACAAATAAAGTATATTTTCGCAATTAAAAAAATCTGTTATCTATAGGATTTCCCCAGAGAGAGGGTATTTTAAAGTGACCTTTTGGAGTGTGAAGCAATGTGAGCATCACTTGAAGTTATTCAAGGAGGAAGGAGGTGAGAGTCCCGTCTCTGTCAATCTCCAACACCACTGTTCATTCTGCTAGGGTGGATGGACCGGCTTGTTACCGTCTACATGTACTGCCCCCTTTGGGCTTTCAATAGTCCTTTCAAACCCATAACCATGTCCATGGAGAAGGACAAAGGCAGCAGATAGAGCCATAGAATCATAGAGATGTACAGCACCGAAACAAACTCTTTGGTCCAACTCATCTATGCCGACCAGTTACCCCAACCCAATCCAGTCCAACCTGCCAGCACCTGGCCCATATCCCTCCAAATCTTTCCTATTCATATACCCATCCAAATGCCTTTTAAATGCTGCAATTGTACCAGCCCCTATCACTTCCTCTGGCAGCTCATTCCATACACACACCACACTCTGGGTGAAAATGTTGGCCCTTAGGTCTCTTTTATATCTTTTCCACTCTCACCCTAAACCTATATCCGCTAGTTCTGGATTCCCCTGCCCCAGAGAAGAGCCTTAGTCTATTTATCCTATCCATGCCCCTCATTGTTTTATGAATCTCTGTAAAGTAACCCATCAGCCTCCGACCCTCCTGGGAAAACTGCCCCAACCTATTCAATGCCTTCCCACAGCTCAAATCCTCCAACCCTTGCAACATCCTTGTAAATCTTTTCTGAACCCTTTCAAGTTTCACAACATTCTTCCAATAGGAAGGAGACCAGAATTGCACGCAATATTCCACAAGTGGCCTGACCAATGTCCTGTACAACCGCAACATGACCTCCCAACTCCTGTACTCAATACTCTGACCATTAAAGGAAAGCATATCAAACATCTTCTTCACTATCATAAATACCTGTGACTCCACTTTCAAGGAGCTATGAACCTCCACTCCAAGACCTCTTTGTTCTGCAATGCTCCCTAGGACTTTGCCATTCAGTGTATAAGTCCTGTTAAGATTTGCTTTCCCAAAATGCAGCACCTTGCATTTATCTAAATTAAACACCACCTGCCACTTCTCAGCCCATTGGCCCATCTGATCAAGATTCAGTTGTAATCTGAGGTAACCTTCTTTGTTGTCCACTACACCTCCAAATTTGATGTAATCTGCAAACTTACTAACTATCCCTCTTATGCTCACATCCAAATAATTTATATAAATGATGAAAAGTAGTGGACACAGCACCAATCCTTGTGGCACTCCACTGATCACAGGCCTCCAGTCTGAAAAACAACCCTCCCCCACCACCCTCTGTCTTCTACCTTTGAGCTAGTTCTGTATCCAAATGGCTAGTTCACCCTGTATTCCGTGAGATCTAACCTTGCTAACTAGTCTCCCATGAGGTACCTTGTCGAACGCCTTACTGAAGTCCATATAGATCACATCCACCATTCTGCCCTCATCAATCTTCTTTGTTACTTCTTCAAAAACCTCAATCAAATTTGTGAGACATGATTTCCCATGCACAAAGCCATGTTGACTATCCCTAAACAGTCCTCGCCTTTCGAAATACATGAAAATCCTATCCCTCAGCATTCCCTCCGACAACTTGCCCATCACTGACGTCAGGCTCACTGGTCTATAGTTCCCTGGATTGCCCTTACCACACTTCTTAAACAATGGCACTACATTAGCCAACCTCCAGTCTTCTGACACCTGACCTGTGACTATCGATGATACAAATATCTCAGCAAGGGGCCCAGAAATCACTTCCCTAGCTTCCCACAGAGTTCTAGGGTACACTTGATCAGGTCCTGGGGATTTATTCACTTTTATGTGTTTCAAGACATCCAACATTTCCTCCTCTGTAATATGGACATTCTGCAAGATGTCACCATCTATTTCCCCACTTTCTATACTTACCATATCCTTTTCCACAGTAAACGCTAATGCAAAATATTTGTTTAGTATCGCCCCCATCTCCTGCGGCTTCACACAAAGGCCGCCTTGCTGATCTTTGAGGGGCCCTATTCTCTCCATAGTTACCCTTTTGTCCTTAATGTATTTGTAAAATCCCTTTGGAATCTCTTTAACTCTATTTGCCAAAGCTATCGCATGTCCCCTTTTTGCCCTCCTGATTTCTCTCTTAAGTATACTCTAACTGCCGTTATATCTTCTAAGGATTCATTCGATCTATCTTGTCGATACCTGACATATGCTTCCTTCTTTTTCTTAACCAAACCCTCAATTTCTTTCGTCATGAAAGGCTTTGCATGAAGCCCACTGAAGATGTTATCGAGTAAGGCAACAAAATGTTTGGAAATGAACCTTCCAGCTCAGTGAGCAAACCTACATCCAAAACCTCAACCTGAGCTACAAATCTTCTCAAAACTCGCTATCTACCAACCTTTCCTTTCACCCTAACAGGAATATATGTCTCTGAATTCTCATTATCATATTTCTGAAGGCTTCTCATTTTCCAGCTGTCCATTTACCTGCGAATATCTGCCCCCAATTAGTTTTTGAAAATTCTTGCCTAATGCTGTCAAAACTAGCCTTCCACCAATTTAGAACTTCAACTTTTAAATCTGGTCTATCCTTTTCCATCACTATTTTAAAATGAATAGAATTACGGTCGCTGGATCCAAAGTGCTCCCCCACTGACACCTCAGTTACCTGCCCTGCCTTATTTCTCAAGAGTAGGTCAAGTTTTGCACCTTCTCTAGTAGGTACATCAACATACTGAATCAGAAAATTGTCTTGTACACACTTAACAAATTCCTCCCCATCTATTCCCTTAACACAATGGCAATCCCAGTCTGTGTTTGGAAAGTTAAAATCCCCTACCATAACCACTCTATTATTCTTAAAGATAGCCGAGATCTCCTTACAAATCTGTTTCTCAATTTTTCTCTAACTATGAGTGGTCTATAATACAATCCCAATAAGGTGATCATCCCTTTCTTATTTCTCAGTTTCACCCAAATAGCTTCCCTAGATGTATTTCCGGGAATATCCTCTCTCAGTACAGCTGTAATGTTATCCTTTATCAAAAATGTCACTCCCCCTCCTTTCTTGCCTCCCTTTCTATCCTTCCTGTAGCATTTGTATCCTGGAACATTAAGCTGCCAGTCCTGCCCATCCCTGAGCCATGTTTCTGTAATTGCTATGATATCCCAGTCCCATGTAACCATGCCCTGAGTTCGTCTGCCTTCCCTGTTAGGCCCCTTGCATTGAAATAAATGCAGTTTAATTTATTAGTCTTACCTTGTTCTCTGCTTTGTCCCTGCCTACCCTGACTGTTTGAGTCACTTCTTTTCTCAAATGTACCAGTCTCAGATTGATCTCTTTCCTCACTATCTCCCTGGATCCCCCCCACCCATCTATGTGACTGTATCTGCAGCTTTTCTCCCTTCCTATAACTGCCATCCATCATATCCCCTTGATCTTGTAAGTTCTTCATTGCCTCTAACTGTCTCTCCAATCGATCCATTTGATCTGATAGGATTCACAACCAATGGCATTTATTGCAGATATAATCCTCAGTAACACGTAACTCTACCTGAACTCCCAAATTCAACAAGAAGAGCATACCACTCTACTAAAGGCCAGTTTTGCTTCTTCCAATCCACAGATCCAGAAAATAGCACTGTCTTATTACTCTATGAAATACTGCTCCAAACTAACTTAATACTTATGGCTTATATTTTTAAGTTTAATCAAGAGACTTAATGCAATGATCAACATATGATCAAAAAAGGATCCATCCAACTCACTACTGCAGACTTACTGTAAGGCTACACTTAAAAATATCCACTTATCTGTTTCTGTGCTGTGACCTCTCCCAAGCAGGTTCCTCCAAGATTAGTTGTGAATTTCATGGTATGTTAATTTTCCCAGATGCACTCCGATGTCCAGCAATACATGAAATCAAACATGTAAAACAGTAATTGCTGCTCCTGGAATTCAAGGAAATTACCTCCAACACCTAAAATACCTCAAAAAAGGAGCAAACTGCCACAACCAGAAATTTTTCCTGTCCTCCAGTTTGGATTACCCAGAATCCTCAAGTACCCCTCCAAGTCACTCAACATCCTGACTTGGAAATATATTGCCATTCCTTCAGTGTCACTGGGTCAAAATCCTGGAATTCCCTTCCTCAGAGCATTGTGGGTCAACCCACAGCAGGTAGACTGCAATGGTTCAAGAATGCAGCTCACCCCCACCTTCTCTAGGGATGAGCAATAAATACTGGCCAGTCAGCGAAGCCCAAATCCCACAATATGAATAAATTTTTAAAAAGTTAATGTCCTGATCTTTCAGGAAAGATATGTCTAATTGGGAGGCAGAAAGTTGCAGGTCAAGGTGATTGTGAGCATGGACACTAATGGGAACATCCTTCAACCACCCTCCAACTTTGTAATCATAAGGATCTGAGGCAACCTGACACTTGTGAGGCAGTGTAGAGTGTGCCAAACCTGTGGTAGGTGAGGACACATGGCAGTAGATTGCAAAGTGACCCTCAGCAGGAACTGCAAACAGGAGGGCCACCTGACCAAGGACATCATGGAGTAAAGGGACTGCAACTGTGTGGAGAAGCAGGCTGCCTAAACAAGACCTGCTCAAGACAGAATGTCACATATGCTCAGATGGCCAGAGGTGGCAACGCGAGCCATGGACCCTCTCTAATTGACAGTGAGGCGCCTCCCTCCAGCAGGAACACTGAACCTAGAGTGACCCAGAAGTAGTCAGGCAGTGGAAAACGATGAAGACCATGGAGGACCCCCACAGTCCCACAGCAAAATGGAAAGAGGCAGCTGCATGATGGATACACCAGCAGCTCCCTCTGAAGGTCAAGGCGTGCGAAGGGATGTCCATCAACAAATAAACGAGCCACAACACCACGGGGGGAGAGGGGGAGGAGGCACCCCAACCCAGAAATGCCACCCGTCCAGAGAGGCCTTGGGACATCCAACCCCATGCCATTAGGAACCAAGAGGTACCCACCACACCACAGCTCCAGGCAAGTGGACGCTGAGACACTCCGAATCAGGAGCACACACGACAACCCCTCTGTCAGACTCCAAACTGGACCACCCTGGCTTCATCCTCCACAACTACGCCAGATCAGGGCAACCCCTCCCCCTCCCCCCATCCCATCTCATCCCAGCGAGAAGCAGGGCGGGTACCTCAGCCCTGCGAAGGTGCAGTGGTTCACCCACACCAGAGAGATGCAGGAACTTGCCCTGTAACAAGACCATGGGTAAATGGATATTGGGCACTTGGTAATCTAAAATTGGTAGTATTAACATGCATAGTGTAACCAGACCTGCTGAGTTTTTCCAACAATTTCTGATTTGTTGCCAGTTACATCTTATTCCTTTTGCTTCCACAAGCTGCAGCAGGCTTGCAACACAGATATTGATGCTTAGTCCATTGTCTGTAGACATGAAGCTAGGTGTCAGTTTGGAACTGTCATATTCGAGGCTACACAGAGACTCAAACAAATGCATGATTCGAAAGCGAGACATAACACCTCACAGGTGGCTCACTGATGATGTTATCTAGTATGGTGATGAAACATCTGAAAATGAAACTCCCAGCTCAGTGAGCAAACTTAAATCGAGAACCCCAACCTGAACTACAAATCTTCTCAAAAATCAAACAAACAGATGTAGAGCCAAAACAATCAAACCATTGCTGTCACAAAGCTGGTTCCTTTTTTTCTAAAAACAGTTCCTTTTCTCAAGGAGATTGTGTCCTTGATTTTTTTTCAGAGGGGTCATAAAACTGGGCTCCAAATCGGCTGGGTTGGTACAGAGTTGAAAAGGGCATTGGGAGGCCTTTTTGTTTATACTTAAACAGATGAGACTTTAGGCCAAAGCTTTTATGTTTTAGAAGTGACTTGTATAATGAAAGGAGAGTGGTCAGTCCTAAAAGCTGAAGTCTTGTTTGGATCAGTTCAGCAGTGGGCTGTGTGCAAACAGGCTGCTAGACTCTCTCTCCTTCTGCCCTTCTAACTTTCACCTGTAAGCCTTTGTTTCATTTTTGCTCTGTGTTTCAGGGGTTTGTTTATTGGGACTGTTGTGCATATTTGGAACAACATAATTAAGTCTAGTTTGGATAGACTGAGTTCTGTCGGTTTTCTTTATTCTGTTCTTTGTGTTTCATTCCGTAATTTTGTGAATAAAGTTTTGTCTGTTTTAAAACCCAGTGGTCAACCTCGCTAAACTACTTTGGTAATTGGCTCTGTAAACTTACTGAAACAAATAGGAAAGTTACGGTCTGGGCTGCCTGATTAGGAATGTTTTGAGTGGTCTGGCCTCGTCCATAACAATGCAAACACGATACTTCATTTCCAGTGCACAGTGATCCATGCCACTATAGTGTCCTCGATATGCTTTCTTCTTTCTCTGCCTCCCACTACATTCGCTTGTACTCCCTGGTTGCACAGCTGGGTTGGAGGGAGCTTTCTTGACAGTGAAGCCTAGTGACCCTGAAGGTTAGGGAGGGAGATTCTGAAGTTGTTTGTGTTTAAATGGCCCAGACTGAGAGCATTCTTGTCAGAGGCAAATGATTGGGCTTGGGCTTGACTTTCCAAGGGTCAAGTTAAGGACAGCTAGGGTGGAGGTGCAGTGCTTGTTCACCACTGGACAGGCTCTGAGAAGAGATTTCTGAGGGTCCTGAGGACCAATGGCTGGGATGTCAGAGAGAGGTGTGTGTACATTTCCAGCAGATCCTGAGATTGCTGGGTCTGGCTCTCCATGGTAGCCACCAACCTGTCATGATAGCAGCTAGACAACTGCATAACTCACTGTAGTGCTGCAGCTTCTGGACAATAAAGGTGATTGTAGCCCACAGACCTGTCTGCCACTCCTGTTCTTCTCTCTGCATGTGGCCCAAGTCCATATTGCCAAGACCACAGACCCCATTCCTGTCTGGGCCTGAGCAAATGCCTGGTCTCCAGCAGACCTCCAAGCGCCAGTGATTGGGTTATTTCACCTATGGAGGAGCTCTCACAATGAGGTGCTCACTTGATACTTTCTAAGCCTAATGATCCCTCCAAGTTGTCAGTATCTAAGCCTCAGAACCCTCATCCTCAGAGGTTGAGGAGGTCTCTTCTGCTGGAGCAGATGGTCTTCCACAGAAGGAATGGGAGACATGGTGTCATTACCTGTAAGACAAGTGGAGGTGAAGGGATCACGGCCAGTGGTTAGATGTGATTTGTAACGAATGACCATCACATGGGTTTGCTGTGAGTATGGAACTGGGAGTGGGACTGATTCATTGATAGGGCATGAACCTCTGGAGTAATAGTCCCAGTCTTCTCCTGCAAGAGCCAGAATTCCCTCCTTGAGGATCCCAATGTCAGGCATCCTCTATTAACCTGGTCTGCCCCATTCTGGGCTGACTTCTTGTGTAATGAAAGAAAGAAATTGAGCTGAAAAACGTGTGGCGTGACATTTTAATCATGGAAGTGATGGTTTAAAGATGGTGAGGTGTTGTTTGGGAATGAAGAGGCGGTACAGGGACAGTGATGTAGGAGGTTGGGTTGGAGACTGGGTGTGGGCAGATATTGTAGGCAATAATGGGCATGGCAGAACATGGATCTTAGTAGGAGGTGGGTGCAGTAGCAGCGATAGAGGGCAGGGTGTCAGAGAGAAGTATGTGGCACTTACCCTGGCAGAGCAGAGAAGGTCATTCACCTTGTAGAGCAGTTGTCACCTTGATCATGTCCGATGAATGTTTCCCCAAGGCATCTAATGTTCGAGTACCTGCCTTGGTCATGGTTTAATAGAGTGAAGTATTTTTCTGGGTGGAAGTGGGTACTGCAGATGCTGGAGATTACAGTTAAGATTAGAGTGGTGCTGGAAAAGCACAGCAGGTCAGGCAGCATCCGAGGAGCAGGAAAATCAATGTTTTGGGCAAAAAGCCCTTCATTGGGAATGAGGCTGGAAACCTTGGGGCTGGAGAGATAAATGGGAGGGGGTGGGGATGGGGAGAAGGTAGCTGAGAACACAATAAGTGGATGTAGGTCAGGGTAAAGGTGATAAGTCGGATGGGAGGGTGGAGCAGATAGGTGGGAAGGAAGATTGACAGGTGGGACAACTCATTAGGACAGTTCTGAGCTGGAAGGTTGGAACTAGGGTGAGGTGGGGGGAGGAGAAATGAGGAAACTGGTGAAGTTCACATTGATGCCCTGGGGTTGAAGGGTCTCGAGGTGGAAGATGAGGCATTCTTCTTCCAGGTGTCAGGTGGTGAGGGAGTGGCAGTGGAGGAGGCTCAGGACCTCCATGTCCTCGGCAGAGTGGGAGGGAGAGTTGAAATGTTCTGTCGTGGGGCGGTGGGGTTGATTGGTGCGGGTGTCCTGGAGATGTTCTCTGAAGGGCTCTGCGAGAAGGCGTCCAGTCTCCCCAATGTAGAGGAGACTGCATCGGGAGCAACTGATACAGTAAATGACGTGTGTGGAAGTGCAGGTGAAACTTTGATGGATGTGGAAGGCTCCTTTGGGGCCTTGGACAAAGGTGAGGGGGGAGGTGTGGGCGCAGGTTTTGCAATTCCTGCAGTGGCAGGGGAAAGTACCAGGAGGGGAGGGTGGGTTGTTAGGGGGCGTGTACCTGACCAGGTAGTTGAGGAGGGAACAGTCTTTATGGAAAGCAGATAGGGGTGGGGAGGGAAATATCTCCCTGGTGGTGGGGTTCATTTGTATGTGGCAGAAATGACGCCAGATGATGCGATTTATGAGGAGTTGGTGGAGGGGAAGGTGAGGGCTGGGGGGTTCTGTCCTTGTTGCAGTCGGAGGGGTGGGATTAGAGGGTGGTGGTGCAGGGTGTGGATGAGATGCATTGGAGAACATATTCAACCATGTGGGAGGGGAAATTGCGGTCTTTAAAGAAGGAGGCCATCTGGTGTGTTCTGTGGTGGAACTGGTCCTCCTGGGAGTAGAGGCGGAGGAATTGGGAATACAGGATAGCATTTTTGCAGGAGGTGCAAACTAGGTAGCTGTGGGAGTCGGTGGGTTTGTAGAAAATGTCAGTGTTGAGTCAGTCATCATTGATGGAGATGGAGAGGTCCAAGAAGGAGAGGGAGGTGTCAGAGATGGTCCAGGTAAATTTAAGGTCAGGGTGGAATGCGTTGGTGAAGTTGATGAACTGTTCAACCTCCTCCAATGCAGTCATCAATGTCACGAAGGAAAAGTTGGGGATTGGGGCCGGTGTAACTCCGGAAGATGTAGGTGATAAAGAGACAGGCATAGCTGGGACCCATGCAGGTGCCCATGGCTACCCCTTTCATCTGGGGGAAGTGGGAGGACTTGAAGAAGAAATTGTTGAGGGTGAGGACCAGATAAGCCAAATGAATAAGATTGTCAGTGGATGGGCACATTGGGAGAGGAAGAAACGGAGGGTTTCAAGACCCTAGTCATGGGGACTGGATATCCATGGTGAAGATGAGGCATTGGGGCTGGGAAATGGAAGTCTTGGAGGAGGTGGAGGGCATGAGTGGTGTCCCGAACGTATGTGGGATGTTCCTGGACCGGGGGGGAAAGGACAGTATCGAGATAGGTGGAGATGAATTCAGTGGGGCAGGAGCAGGCTGAGACAATGGATCAGCCTGGGAAGTCAGACTTGTGAAGTTTTTTTCTGATTAATTGAACTCATTTTAAATTTACATGTAATGAACATATTGGCTTGATTCCAATACGCAGCTTTCAGAAATCCCCATGATCTAGAAAATTAATTGGAAGAGATAGATTGCTTCATAATACAAGTCGATTACTCACATGCAGTGACCTCTGTCCCATTGCAAAGAATGGGAAAGTAATTGATAGAGGAATTTCTGGAGATCCACCATCATCAACCTTTGGAGTTTCACTGTCTGAGCTCCTGGTTCCAAATTGATACAGTAATTCTAAACACAACACTGAAAAATAGATAGAGCTGTTTGAAAGGGAGAACGTTCATGCTGAAAACACTCTGTAACTTGTCCTACATCACTGACCTCCATTACACGCCATTGTCAGAACGCAGTAAATCAGCAGAGCCAGACAGCTGGGAATCATGTTCCTACAACAAAAAAAGACAGTGTGATTGGGAAGCTGGATAGACAGGTTTCTTCATCAAAAATAACTTTCCTTTCACCACGGTTGCTGGTTGCAGCAAATCCCCTTCAGTCCTTATCTTCCCGGTTAGATATGAATGTATTTTCTTTTCAAATCCACCCATCCTAACCAATTAGGGCACACATGCTTCTTTAAAGAGAGACTTTTTGTTTCAAGACCTGCTTATCTAGCTTAATTTTGGGCTATCCTTTTAGTTGGGTTCCTTTCCATCTGATTTGGGAACTACAATTGCCTCTGACATCACAAAAACACACTCAAGCTTTTTTTATTCAAGCTTCACCATCCTGCTATCTCTTGTCAGTCTGTCCTAGCTCCATGTCTATCTCTTGGGACTCATTGGATACACTCAGGCTTCCATCCTACTCTCAAAAGCAGAATGAGATTGTGATGTTTCACCCTCCTAAAGCACTGCTCATACAACATGCCTCTATATGCAAGGTGTCTCCTCCTTTGTCCAGAGTAATTTAAAAGAAAACTGTTTGTGGCATGTGTGCATCATTGGCTAAGCCAACATTTACTGTAGAGGAACTGGGCAGCTTGTTTGGCCATTTCAGAGGACAATTAAGAGTCAAACAAATTTCTGTAGATCTGGGGTAGATGTAGGTCAGATCTGATGAGGGTGGCAGATTTCCTTTCCTTGAAGGGGCATTACTGAAATCAACAAACCAGATGGATCTTTGTGATAACCAGCATTTAACTGGATATCATTTGGGACTAGCTTTTGTTTATTCCATATTTTTTATTGAATTCAAATTTCATTATCTACCACAGTGAGGCTCAAATGCCCCCAAAACATTAGCCTTGGATTATTAGAACCAGTGGCATTACCAGAGTGGTACCACCTCCTGTTTAGTAACAATATCTGTGAAGATGCTGGAATAGCTCTTGTTCTTCCAAAGCACCATCACTTTGGAGGAAGTTCAGAGAAGGTTTATTACACTAACAGCCCAAAGGAGGGTGTTGTTTTATAAGAAAAGGATGAACAGGATAGGCTTTCATTCTCTTGAGGAGAGCAAGAAGCAACCTGATTGAGACATGGAAAATCTTGAAGGGTATAACATGTGGATGTGGAAAGGATATTTCTTTTTTAATTCACTCCTGGGATGCGGGTGTCACTGGCTGGGCCAATATTTATTCCAAGCGGCCCTTGAGAAGGGGGTAATGAAATCTCATTGATGATAACGCCATTGATTTCAAAGGATGGGTGGTTAGATTGTCACTTTTTGGAGATGATCATTGCCTGGCACTTGGTACATCACTCTCCAGCTAACCTAAGGGTACATCAGGATACAGCAGTAACCAGAGAGAAAATCAGTCCGTGAAGAGAGAACAGACTGAACAATTTGACAGACCAGCAAAAATTGCGAGTATCTGTGGTGACCTGGTTCACTGACTGCAGACTCATGCCGTGTAGTCCTTTCCTGATACATGTTAAGCTAACCGGGTAAATTAATACTGTATACACTGGTTGAGGAGTCTGCGGGGTCTTAAGTTCCAGACACTGGTCTCTCAGTGGTTCGTAATGGGTCCTGGCCTGGTCTCTCAGCCGCTCACAGTGGGTCTCGGCCTGATCTCTCAGCAGCTGGTTGCAGTGTCTTGGCTCAGCATATGAGTGGATCCTTCCCAGGCATGTTCCTGAGACAGTGGGGGAGATCGGACTGATGGCCGTTTCTGCAGCAGTGAGGTTTCCCTGAGTGCGAGATAAACTCATCAAAGAATGACGAACTTTTAACTTATTCCTTTATTTTCCTAGTTTAAAGTTTGAAAGACTTCAATGTTAACTATTACCTTATTTCTTTATTTTTCTACTATACAGAGTACTGGGCTAATGTAAGATTCTTGATGGTGTAGATGAGCAGAGAAATCTCGGTGTGCATATACATAGATCCCTGAAAGTTGCCACCCAGTTTGATAGGTTTGTTAAGGAGGCATATGGTGCCTTAGCTTTTATTGGTAGACAGACTGAGCTTCGGAACCATGAGGTCATGCTGCAGCTGTACAAAACTCTGGTGCAGCTGCAGTTTGAATGTTGTGTACAGTTCTGGTTGCCGCATTATAGGAAGGATGTGGAAACATTGGAAAGGGTGCAGAGGAGATTTACTAGGATGTTGCCTGGTATGGAGGGAGATATGGAGGTCTTATGAGAAAAGGCTGAGGAATTTGAGGCTGTTTTCGTTAGAAAGAAGAAGGTTAAGAGGTGATTTGATAAAGGCATACATGATGATTAGAGGATGAGATAGGATGGACAATGAGAGCCCTTTTCCACCATGGCAAACATGAGGGGGCATAGCTTGAAATTGAGGATTGATAGATATAGGACAGATGTCAGAGGTAGTTTGTTTACTCAGAGAGTAGTAGGGGTGTAGAACATTCTGCCCGCACCAGTAGTAGACTCACCAAGTTTAAGGGCATTTAAATAAGGTCATTGGATAAATATATGGATGATAATGGGATATTGTAGATTAGATCAGGCGTTGTGGTTCTGTTCGCCGAGCTGGAAGTTTTTGTTGCAAACATTTCGTCCCCTGGCTAGGTGACATCATCAGTGCTCTGGAGCCTCCTGCGAAGCGCTTCTTTGATGTTTCTTCCGGTATTTATAGTGGTCTGTCTTTGCCGCTTCCGGGTGTCAGTTTCAGCTGTCCGCTGTAGTGGTTGGTATATTGGGTCCAGGTCGATGTGTTTGTTGATGGAGTTTGTGGATGAATGCCATGCCTCTAGGAATTCCCTGGCTGTTCTCTGTCTGGCTTGCCCTATGATAGTAGTGTTTTCCCAGTCGAATTCATGTTGCTTGTTGTCTGCGTGTGTGGCTACTAGGGATAGCTGGTCGTGTCGTTTCGTGGCTAGTTGATGTTCATGTATGCGGATTGTTAGCTGTCTTCCTGTTTGTCCTATATAGTGTTTTGTGCAGTCCTTGCATGGTATTTTGTAAACTACATTAGTTTTGCTCATGTTGGGTATCGGGTCCTTTGTTCTAGTGAGTTGTTGTCTGAGCGTGGCTGTTGGTTTGTGTGCCGTTATGAGTCCTAAGGGTCGCAGTAGTCTGGCTGTCAGTTCTGAAACGCTCCTGATGTATGGTAGTGTGGCTACTCCTTTTGGTTGTGGCATGTCCTCGTTCCGTGGTCTGTCTCTTAGGCATCTGTTGATAAAGTTGTGCGGGTATCCGTTTTTGGCGAATACCTTGTATAGGTGTTCCTCTTCCTCTTTTTGCAGTTCTGGTGTACTGCAGTGTGTTGTGGCTCTTTTGAATAGTGTCTTGATGCAGCTTCGTCTGTGTGTGTTGGGGTGGTTACTTTCATAGTTTAGGACTTGGTCTGTGTGTGTTGTTTTCCTGTGTACCCTTGTGGTGAATTCTCCGTTCGGTGTTCTCTGTACTATCACGTCTAGGAATGGGAGTTGGCTATCCTTTTCTTCTTCTCTCGTGAATCGGATTCCTGTGAGTGTGGCGTTGATGATCCGGTGTGTTTTTTCTATTTCCGCGTTTTTGATGATGACGAACGTGTCATCGACATATCTGACCCAGAGTTTGGGTTGAATTTGTGGTAGGGCTGTTTGTTCTAACCTTTGCATAACTGCCTCTGCTATGAGTCCCAAGATTGGTGATCCCCTGGGTGTTCCGTTGATTTGTTCGTATATTTGATTGTTGAATGTAAAGTGTGTAGTGAGGCACAAACCTTGATTAGATCAGGCTTCAGATTGGTTTCATAGGTTGGTGCATTATCGAGGACTGAAGGGCCTGTACTGCGCTGTAATGTTCAATGTTCTATTCTATGCAGTAATGCTTAACTTTTTAACTTTGTTTCTTTTACTACTTTGTATCTAAGTTTTTATATACCGAGGTACCATTGTTCCTAAGATGGTGCCACGTGTGGCAACATTATGCACGTTTCACTGTTCTCCTGTACTTCTGTATTTGAGTACATGTGATAATAAAATCTAAATCTAACTTATCAGTTCAAACCTGGATATTGTCCAAATCTTCTTGCATTTGGACATGGACTGCTTCTGTATCTGAGAAATTGCAAATTGTGATGAACATTGGGTGCAACCATCAGAAAACATCCCCACTGCAATCCTTATGGCAGATGGAAGGTCATTGATGAAGCTGCTGATGATGGTCAGGCCCAGGACACTACCATGAGAGACTCTTGCTGGAGATTTGGAGCTGAGATGACTGACCTCCAATAACTGCAACCATTTTCCTATGTGCCAGGTATGACTCCAACTAGAAAAGGGTTTGCCCCCTATTACCTATTGATTCCAGTTTTGCTAGGGGTCTTTGATGACAGACTCAGTCAAATGTAGCCTTAATGGCAAGGACAAAGCTAACTGACCACAACATTGTGATCTAAGGATCCATTCAAAAGGGGAGAAGAAATGGAAATATAGTTGTAGTGGGGAAAATATAATTGGAGGAAAGGGATTGTTCACTGTGGCCATGAGCAAGCGTCCCAAAGGCTGTGCTACCTGCTCAGTGCCAGCATTATGGACATCTCCTCAGGGCTGGGAGGAACTTTGAGAGGGAGAGGAGGGATTAGTTGTCATCACATTGGTTCCAAAGTCATTAGTAGGACCAGAAAAGAATTTAAACAGTTTAGAAGTTGAATTACAATGCAGAACCTCAAAGATAATAATCTCTGGATTAATACTTGACCTACAGAAAAAATGGAAGAGGGTAAATCAAATCAAAGTTTTAAGTGCCTGGCTCAGAGATTGTTGTGGGCAGAATGGGTTTCAGTTTGCCGGACACTGCTCTCAGTACTGAGGGAGAAAGGAGCTGTTCTGGTGGGATGGGCTACACCTGAACTATGTTAGGACCAATGTCCTTTTGAATTGAATAACTAGGGTATAAAGAATGCTTTAAACCTGTTAGGGTTGGGGGTGTGAGACCAGGGTGAGGAATAAAAAATTTAGGGTACATATGACTTTTCAAAAGGAGAAACAGAAAGGAGAATGTGGAGGGGTTGTTTTGCTATGGGATGGAATAAGTATGATAGCAAGAAATGATCTCGGATCTGAATGTGCAAAATCCATCTTGGTGGAGGTAAGAAATAAGTAGGGGACGAAGGCTTCTGGACAATGTGTAGTTTGAGGTCATCTGAATGTAGCTTTATAAAGTAAAACATAGAATGAACGAAGAGATAATGGGGGCACTCATGAGGTGTGAATGTTATTTACCACTTGTCAGCCCAAGCCTGATATTGTCCAGATCTTCTTGCATTTGGACATGGACTGCTTCAGTATCTGAGGAGTGGCAAATAGAACATAGAACATTACAGTGCAGTACAGGCCCTTCGGCCCTCAATGTTGCACGACCCGTCATACCAATCTGAAGCCCATCTAACCTACACTATTCCAAATAACATGGTGCTGAACATTGTGCAATCATCAGCAAACATCCCCACTTCTGATCTTACGAAGCAGGGAAGGTTATTGATGAAGTAGCTGAAGATGGTTGGGCCTAGAACACTACCCTGAGGAACTCCTATAGAGATGTCCTGGAGCTGAGATGACCGACCTTCAATAATCCACAATTATCTTCCCATGTATCAGGTATGACCCAAATCAGTAAAGAATTTTCCCAAAGAGTCCAGTTTTAGTTAGGGCTCCTTGATATCACAATCTATCAAAAGTGGTCTTCATGTTAAGGACAGTCACTCTCACCTCATCCCTGGAAATCAGCTCTTTGTCCATATTTGGACCAAGGCTATAATGAGGTCAGGAGCTGAATTGTCCTGGTGGTACCTTAACTGAGCATCAATGAGTCATGGTAAACTGGAGAATATATAACTTGACAACATTGATCAAAATTGTCATCAAAAGAAAGGTGGGAATTAATAAAATACTCTTGAATTTGAATATTGCTCAGAAATTGAAAGGCTTTATCAAAAGTAATGTGGAAGCAGAACACCAAATCCCTTTAAAAGGAATTAAAATAATATTTGAAAGAGAGAAGGATTACAATTTGGGGAAAAGGCTAATGGAACTGATTTAATTTTTTTCTGATGAAAGGTTATCAACCCAAGATGTTAACTCTGTTTGTCTCTCAAGATTGGCTGTGTATTTCCAACTTCTTCCATTTCAGATTTTCAGCATGTGCAGAATTTTACTTTAGTTTTGGAAGTAAGCATGTGTGCTTGTTCCATTGAGTTCATGAACAACTGCTCCAAAATCACTGACAGAGATTACGCGCCTCCATTTAAGGTTCACAAGACTACCCATATTTACCATTTTAAACATAATTCTAATTTGAGGAGGCTATACTCAGACTTTAAGAAGTCAAGAAAGACAACTGTATCAATGAGGCAGAAAACTCGGACAGGGATCATGCTGTAAGGTTGAGTGAAATAGGGGTTGATGGGAAGGGTGAGAGCAGTAACAAATTAAAAATACTATATATGAATGCACGAAGCATTAGAAATAAGATGGATGAGCTTGAGGCTCTTTTGGAAATTGGCAGATACGATATTGTGGGGATAACTGAGACGTGGCTTCAAGTGGACAGGGCCTGGGAAATGAATATTCAAAGCTATATGTGCTATCGTAAGGACAGACTGACGGGCAGAGGGGGTGGGGTGGCCTTGTTGGAAAGGGAGGATATTCAGTCCCTTGTGTGGGGGGGACCTAGAGTCAGGGGATGTAGAGTCAGTGTGGATAGAGCTGTGAAAGCTGTGTAAAAAGACCCTCTTGGGAGTCATCTACAGGCCCCCAAACAGTAGTCTGGATGTCGGATGCAAGATGAATCAGGAGCTGAAATTGGCCTGTCACAAAGATGTTACTACATTGTTATGGGGGATTTTAACATGCAGGTAGACTGGGAGAATCAGGATGGTATTGGACCTCAAGAAAGAGACTTTGTGGAGTGCCTCAGAGATGGATTCTTAGAACAGCTGGTGCTGGAGCCGACCAGGGAGAAGGCAATTCTGGATCTGGTATTGTGCAATGAACAAGAATTGGTCAGAGATCTCGAAGTGAAGGAGCCATTGGGAAGTAGTGACCATAATACGTTAAGCTTCAATCTGCAATTTGAGAGGGAGAGGGTACAGTCGTAAGTGACAGTACTTCTGTTGAATAATGGAGCTATGAGGGAGGAGCTGGCCAAAGTTCAATGATGCAATACCTTAGCAGGGATGACAGTGGAGGAACAATGGCGGATATTTCTGTGTATAATGCAGAAGTTGCAGGATCAGTTCATTCCTAAAAGGAAGAAAGATCCTAGGAGGAGGCATGGGTGGCCATGGATGATGAGGGAAGTTAAGAAACATATAAAGATAAAAGAGAAAAAGTATAACATAGCAAAGAGAAGTGGGAAAACTGAGGACTGGGAAGCTTTTAAAGAGCAACAGATGATTACTAAGAAGGAAATACGCAGAGGAAAAATGAGGTACCAAGGTAAACTGGCCAATAATATAAAGGAGGATAGTAAAAGCTTTTTTAAGTATGTGCAAGGCAAAAAAAATGGTTAGGACTAAAATTGGGCCCTTGATACAGAAACAGGGGAATATATTGTGGGGAATAAAGAAATGGCAGAAGAATTAAATGGGTACTTCAGATGTGTGTTCACTGGGGAAGACACAAGCAATCTCCCTGAGGTAACAGTGGCTAAAGGACCTGAATTTAAGGGAATCTATATTTGCCAGGATTTGGTGTTGGAGAGACTGTTAGGTCTGAAGGTTGATAAGTCTCCGGGGCCTGATGGTCTACATCCCAGGGTACTGAAGGAGGTGGCTTGGGAAATCATGGATGCGTTGGTGATTATTTTCCAGAGTTCGATAGATTCGGGGTCGGTTCCTGAGGATTGGAGGGTGGCTAATGTTATACCACCTTTTAAGAAAGGTGGGAGAGAGCAAGCAGGAAATTATAGACCAGTTAGTCTGACCTCAGTGGTGGGAAAGACGCTGGAGTCTATTATAAAGGATGAAATTACGGCACATCGGCATTGTAGTAACAGGATAGGACAGAGTCAGCATGGATTTATGAAGGGGAAATCATGCTTGACTAATCTTCTTGAATTTTTTGAGGATGTAACTCTGAAGATGGACGAGGGAGATCCAGTGGATGTAGTGTACCTGGACTTTCAGAAAGCTTTTGATAAAGTCCCACACAGGAGGTTAGTGAGTAAAATTAGAGTGCATGGCACTGGGGGCAAAGTACTAGATTGGATTGAAAATTGGTTGGCTGACAGGAAACAAAGGGTAGTGATAAACGGCTCCATTTCGGAATGGCAAGCAGTGACCAGTGGAGTACTGCAGGGATCCGTGCTGGGACCGCAGCTTTTTTACAATATGTGTTAATGATATGTGTTGAAGATAGTATCAACAATAACATTAGCAAATTTGCTGATGATACAAAGCTGGGTGGCAGGGTGAAATGTGATGAGGATGTTAGGAGATTACAGGGTGACCTGGACAAGTTAGGAGAGTGGGCAGATGCATGGCAGATGCAGTTTAATGTGGATAAATGTATGGTTATCCACTTTGGCGGCAAGAACAGGAAGGCAGATTACTACCTCAGTGCAATCAATTTAGGTAAAGGGGCAGTACAGCGAGATCTGGGTGTTCTTGTACACCAGTCAATGAAGGCAAGCATGCAGGTACAGCAGGTAGTGAAGAAGGCTAATAGCATGCTGGCCTTCATAACAAGAGGAATTGAATATAGAAGCAAAGAGGTGCTTCTGCAGTTGTACAGGGCCCTGGTGAGACCACACCTGGAGTACTGTGTGCAGTTCTGGTCTCCAAATTTGAGGAAAGACATTCTAACTATTGAGGGAGTGCAGCGTAAGTTCACAAGGTCAATTCCTGGAATGGCGGGACTACCTTACACTGAAAGACTGAAGCGACTGGGCTTGTATACCCTTGAGTTTAGAAGACTGAGAGGGGATCTGATTGAGACATATAAGATTATGAAAGGATTGGACACTCTGGCAGTAGGAAACATGTTTCTGCTGATGGGTGAGTGCCGAATCAGAGGACACAGCTTAAAAATACGGGGTAGACCATTTAGGACAGAGATGAGGAGAAACTTCTTCACCCAGAGAGTGGTGGCTGTGTGGAATGTTCTGCCCCAGAGGGCAGTGGAGGCCTGGATTCATTTAAGAAAGAATTGGATAGAGCTCTCAAAGGTAGTGGAATCAAGGGTTATGGAGATAAGTCAGAGAAAATGGGTGAGATTCTTAACAAGTACTTTGCATTGGTATTCACCGAGGAGAGGGACATGACAGATGTTGAGGTTAGGGATAGATGTTTGATTACTCTTGGTCAAATCGGCATAAGGTGGGAAGAAATGTTGGGTATTCTAAAAGGCATTAAGGTGGACAAGTCCAGATGGGTTTTTGCCTGAAACGTCGATTTTACTGCCCCTCGGATGCTGCCTGAACTGCTGTGCTTTTCCAGCACCTCTAATTCAGAATCTGGTTTCCAGCATCTGCAGTCATTGTTTTTACCCAGATGGGATCTATCCCAGGTTACTGAAGGAAGCGAGAGAGGAAACAGCTGGGGCTTTAACAGATACCGTTGCAGCATCCTTGACCATGGGTGAGATCCCGGAGGACTGAAGAATTCCTAATGTTGCCCCCTTGTTTAAGAAGGGTAGCAGGGATAATCCAGATAGACCGGTGAGCTTGACATCAGTGATAGGAAAGCTGCTGGAGAAAATACTGAGGGATAGGATCTATTTACATTTGGAAGAAAATGGGCTTATCAGTGATAGGCAGCATGATTTTGTGCAGGGAAGATCATGCCTTGCCAACTTAATAGAATTTGTTGATGAAGTGACAAAGTTGATTGACGGTGGAAGGGCTGTGGATGTCACAAGTATGGACTTTAGTAAGGCACTTGATAAAATTCCCCATGGTAGGCTGATGGAGAAAGTGAAGTTGCATGGGGTCCGGAGTGTACTAGCTAGATGGATAGAGAACTGGTTGGGCAAGAGGAGACAGAGTAGTAGTGGAAGGGAGTTTCTCAAAATGGAGAACTGTGCCCAGTGGTGTTCCACAGGGATCAGTGCTGGGACCACTGTTGTTTGTGATATACATAAACGATCTGGAGGAATGTAGGTGATTTGATGAGCAAGTTTGCAGATGATACTAAGATTGGTGGAGTAGCAGATAATGAAAGAGACTGTCAGAGAATGTTGCAGAATATAGACAGATTGGAGAGATGGGCAGAGAAATGGCAGATGGAGTTCAATCCGAGCAAATTCAAGGTGATGCATTTTGGAAGATCCAATTCTAGAATGAACTATATGGTAAATGGAAAAGCTCTGGGGAAAATTGATGTACAGAGAGATCTGGGTGTTCAGGTTCATTGTTCCCTGAAAGTGGCAATGCAGGTCAATAGAGTGGTTAAGAAGGAATATAGCATGCTTTTCTTTATCAGATGGAGTGTTGAGTACAGAGTTTCAGGACATGTAACAGTTGTATAAGATTTTGGTTTGGCCACATTTGGAATACTGCGTACAGATCTGGTCACCATATTACCAACAGGATGCGGATGCTTTAGAGAGGGTACAGAGGAGGTTCACCAGGGTGTTGCCTGGTATGGAGGGCACTAGCTATGAAGAGAGGTTGAGTAGATTAGATTATTTTAATTAAAAAGATGGAGGTTGGGGGGGACCTGATTGAGGTCTACAACATCATGAGAGGTATAGAGAGGGTGGATAGCAAGAAGCTTTTTCCTAGAGTGGGGGATTCAATTACCAGGGATCACGAACTCAAGGGGAAAGGTTTAAGGGAGATAAGTGTGGAAGGTTCTTTACACAGAGAGTGGTGGGGGCGCAGAACGTGTTGCCAGTGGAGGTGGTACAGGTGGCACGACAGCATCATTTAAGATGGATCTAAAACAGGTGTACATGAATGGACAGGGAGCAGAGGGATACAGATCCTTTGAAAATAGGCAACAGTTTCGATAGAGGATCTGGATCGGTGCAGGCTTGGAGGGCTGTGTGAGCGGATCGGAGAAGTCAGGCTTGTTCTGTTGAGCAAACAGATAACCGGTGTTCAGAAATAATAGATGTTTAAAATCAGCAGGGCACAGTTTTCACCAGAGAAGGTGGAGAGATCCAGCTCCCATTCTCGATCTAGAGAATTCTGGCTTTGAAATGGTTGCAAACAGAAGCAGTGGCCACGAAGGAAAACTATTAGGGCTAAATGTTGGAAAATGGGATTATTTTTGACCGACGCAGACTCTTTGGGCTTTTATTTTAAGCTGGAGACCTCAATCTGATTCATTGGCTCGAATCTGGAACGTACTGTCTGAAGGTGCGATGGAGCCGGATTAAATCTTGGTTTATAATTGGATAGTAATCGGAGGAAACACGGCACTAATGAATTTACAAAGAGACAGGATTGAGAGCAACGGGGTAACGGTGCTGTAACCATTTAATAAATCCAACCACAGAGCAGCTGAAAGAGATAGAAAGGAGATTTAACCCAGAATCATCCTAGACCTCTGTCACATTGAGTGTGTAACCAGGGAGAGGCCGAGTCTTTCATATAACTACAGAGATGTACAGCATGGAATCAGAGCTTTTGGTCCGACTCGTCCATTCTGACCAGATATCCCAACGTGACCTAATCCCATCCGCCAGCATTGGCCCATATCCCGCTAAACCCTTCCTATTCATATACCCATCCAGATGCTCGGTGATGAATTTCTGTTTTAATTTAGGGAACGAGTGAAAGGTGAAAGTAGGAAGAGAAACCTACCTGACCTGTTTGTCAGCGCATATCCTGCGATCCGAGTTCCTGCCGGAAAATGAGGCCGTTTAAAATAAAGCGGATTCACTCATTATTCCAGTTGCGAAATGAGTCGGAGAAGTCAGCAGGTTGAGAGAAGTTAAAATGAAAACGGATGAAAGGGTCCTTGATTGCAAGTTGACAACACTGTCCGACTGTGAATCGGGTGTTGTGTGTGCAAGGGTCTCGGCTGTAACTTGAACTCCCAGACGTTACTTAAAGAGAAAAGGAATGTTCTGATGAGAATGTCACTGATTTGGAGTAAATCAGAAATGAAAAGCCGGCAGTTATGAATAGGCATCGTTTTCAGCTCCCTTTCAGACAAAAGTTTCCACTTTTTCTCAGCGGGATCTCCAGTTTCATAATTTGCATTTCCCGCTGTCGGAGACTAATCGCTGGAATGGCATCCTGATTAAAGAAGGAGTGATAAGGACGAATCGCGTCCCACGCGAACTGAAGATTCACAGCAGAATCGTTTATCTCAGTTTCAAAGCAAGGACGATAGCTGCACTGTTGTGCATCAACACAGCTCCAGCACCACTCACACAAACTCCTTTCTCTTAGACTTTATGAACAAACATCCCAAACTTCTCGAGTTTGTGCATCTGCGGGGAGCTGTCCATTTAATATTCGCTCAGCTTTGGTTCAGACGCCAACATGTCAGCATGAACATGGTTTAAATTGGGGTTAGTTTCCCAAACAATTCATGGAATTGCTAATGCTCGAGTTGTCCCTACTCAGTTCTTCGACAAATCGCGATCCTCTCTGTTCAAAGTAACTGTTTTAAACAATTTCAATCGGGGTCTTGTTTAAAGATCATTCTTTGGCGGAAATGCAGTTTTAAATAACTTTAATCATGCCGGAAAAGTTATTTCATATAGTTGGTCTTTTTATTTTGTTCCTATTCATGGTAACCGTGAGACTGACAGAGAACTCTCCGGCTGCTTTTGTCAGGTTTGCTGAGTCATTTCTTCGAGTAAAAAGTGAGGTCTGCAGATGCTGGAGATCAGAGCTGAAAAGGTGTTGCTGGTTAAAGCGCAGCATCCAAGGAACAGGAAATTCGACGCTTCGGGCACAAGTCCTTCATCATCAAGCCATTCCTGATGAAGGGCTTGTGCCCGAAACGTCGAATTTCCTGTTCCTTGGATGCTGCCTGACCTGCTGCGCTTTAACCAGCAACACATTTTCAGTGCCGAGTCATTTCTGCCAGACATTCTTCATGTTAACTCCAGTTCTATTAAAACCTCCCTGTTGACTTTGATTTTAAATGTGCTGTCTGCAAACTGTAACAACACAAGAAAAACGAGCAGGGTAGGCCATTCAGCCCATCACCCTGCTGTACCATTCTACCATCACGGCTGATCTTTGGTTTTTATCTCCACTCTGTCCGCTGCCCCTAACTCCCACATCCCGGAATGATACTTTATGGCTCGAACATTTTTTCAGTAAAAATACCAGCTCCGACCTTGCCAGCAATTTATTTTTTCACTTATTATGAGCGAGGCACTAGTTTCATTTCAAAATATCATTTGAAAAAAAAAGCTGCTGTGACATGAAGTCCATCTTTGGATGCCAGAAAATGTAATTATTTTAGTGACTACTTGTTCCACTGTGTACTCCAACCCTTGTGGTGAGACGGAAGTTTCTGATTATTCTGTTAAACTCAATCATTTCCTAAAGGTGATGTTTGACAGCGATAAACGCGCTCATTTGTCACAATGCAGTAATTCCAATATTGCTGTGAAATTGCTATTTTGACAATTTTAAACCCAATTAATGCTCCTGTCATTAACCCGTGGTTGGGAGATGCCGCTGTTGTCCTGCCTGGGAATTGGTACCAAGAAGTTTCAATGATCAGTCTGATCCCGGTGACAGGATGCTGGCTCTGGGAACTAACTATCATGTACCCTTCCACAGAAAGCCCACTTATCAGGTTACTGCCTCCATTGCTAGTTCTCCTTTCCCTGAGCCAATTATTCCCGTCATCCTTAATGTTTCTTTGGTGAACTCTAATCGCCCCGAAGATATCCTTTTTTTTGTGCTGATACTCTATTTGTAGCTGCGGTTATTTTCTCTAACTTGCTGCCCTCTCAAACGCAAACTTGGTGTTTGACTAGTTTCCAATATTCCAATCTATGCCAGTGATTGAATAAATGGGCACGTTACAAATATTTATGGGCGTGGGCTTTCGCAGGTTGTTCGTACCCCGTTGCCTTTTCACACCCTAAATTTTTTATTGGGTTTGCATGAAATGATTTGTGAGACTTTCCCTCTTTTCTTCCTCGACATTTTCTAACTTGCTGTTTGCTTTGTTCACACTGAAATATTCTGCAACTCCAAATGCGGGCTCCTTTAAACAGTACAAGGGTGCTCAGTGTTTAGCATTGCCGCCTCACAGGGTCAGGGACCCGGCTTGGATTCCAGTCTCAGGCGACTGTCTGTCTGGAGTTTGCACATTCTCCCTCTGTCTGCGTGGGTTTTCAAAGATATGCAGGTTTAGGGTGGACTGGCTATTCTAAAAGGCCCATAGTGTTGGTGTATTAGTCAGAGGGAAATGGGACTGGGTGGGTTACCCTTCAGAGAGTTGTGTGGACTTGCTAGGCCGAAGGGTCTGTTTCCCCACTGTAGGGAGTCTAATCTAAACATGCGCTACTTGAAATCAAAAACAGAAATTGCTGGAAAAGCTCAGCAGGTCTGGCAGCATCTGCGGAGAGAAATCAAAGTTAATGTTTTGGGTTGAGTGACCCTTACTCAGAACTGAAAGGGCCATTTGTCTGAAACGAGAATGATCCTGGTTAGAATGCGATCCTCCTGTGCTCGATGTAAATGTCAGAAATTACCAAGAGTGCTCTCTCAGAACTGTATCTGCTATCTGTTGTCTTTTTGCAGATGCCTTTTTCGCTATGTTTAATGACGCCAATAACACATCCTGTTTACCGGCCGACCTTGGGTCTGAGTTTTAATCCAATGCACCGAACAAGATGGTTTTCTCAATTTGTTTTGTCCCAATAAAATACTGAGAGAAACAAAACACTTCAATAATTTCAGTCAGAGACAAGATCTGAATCAGTAGTGTCATTTATTTTACACTTGCAAGTGGGTGTGATGTCCACAAGGCAGGGACAAAACACACTGAATTCAACAAATACTCAATATTTATATAATTTGGTTCCTACATTTTTTTTCTTTTTTCATTGCTTCCCCCGTTTACATCCTCCACTTCCCTAAGACCGGTACCCATTACTCCTGTTTATCTCTTGTCTTATCCGGCCTAGTCTGTGACAAAAATGCTTATTCCTGTTCTCAAGGCCATTTGACCTCCTCCTGCTGTGGGCACATCCTTGCCTTACCAGTATTTACTCCCTCCATCTATGCCACCCCTCTCAGCATCTTATCATTAAGACTCTTTTAATTGGGATTTATTCCTGTGTTTCTGTAAAAGTGAGAAACAGATGTTTATACCTACTGTTTATACAGGCATATTTAGTTTAACTGCCTCTCTTCACAGCATTTTATTTAGTGCCTGTATTATCTACCATTGTTTTACAGTCCCGTTTCTTTCCTGCATACATTTTTAGCTAATACAAAAAAACAATTATGCATTTCCTCCACATAGTTTCCATTCTTGCTGACTCAGCTCTTGGCTGAAACAATTACACACTGGTGTGAGTTCACTTATTTTTATATCAGTAATTATAATTGCAGAAGTAAAATTAATTTACCTATATCCCACAATACTTTTACTTATTGCTGCTACATTGTTATTTTGACATTTAACCCTATTCTTGTGTTGTTTCTGCTATTAACTTTTATCCTGTCAGGGAGTTTAATTTGGTATCTTGGTAAGTTGAAGGATGGGATAGAAAATGCTGAAGCTCCGTTTCTGTAGTGAACTTTTTTTAGATTAGATTTACAGTGTGGAAACAGGCCCTTCGGCCCAACAAGTCCACACCGACCCACCGAAGCGAAACCCACCCATACCCCTACATTTACCCCTTACCTAACACTATGGGCAATTTAGCATGGTCAATTCACCTAACCCGCACATCTTTGGACTGTGGGAGGAAACCGGAGCACCCGGAGGAAACCCACGCTGACACGGGGAGAACGTGCAAACTCCACACAGTCAGTCGCCTGAGTCGGGAATTGAACCCGGGTCTCCGGCGCTGTGAGGCAGCAGTGCTAACCACTGTGCCACCGTGCCGCCCACTAACTTCATACGCGAAAGGGCCCTGTTCGAAACGTGGAAAATGTTAACTATCAGAAAACACTGACAGCCTTCAAGGGATGGAACCTTCCACGTCTGCTCGATTTGGCTCAGATCCGACTTTAGTTCAAACAGAGAAAAGCTGTTTGCGTCTAAGCTCCGCAACTGCCTCGCAACATTTCTCCCACACTGATGTCTATTTCTCTCTCCATGTTTCTCTATCTTCTCCCTGAACGTATCTCTTATTCACCTCAATCACTTTGTGATAATGTATTTCACAGTGGTCAAAATGTTCGCCGGAGTTCCTCCTTTGATTTATTAGTGACTATTTCATAGCTCGTAGTTTTGGACTCCCCACTTGTGCCAACTCTCCACTTCAGTAAATTTAATTTGTTTTTGCAACTGCACCTCAAAGTGCATCATAAAACAGTGAGGGATTTTGATATTGCTTCCTACTCCAAACCATGATTTGAAGCTACATTTCAAGTGAGTAGAGGGGCTAATTGTTAGAAAGAGATTTATTCACCAATACACAGACTTCTGTGTTGGGTGTTGATATGCAAGCCCCTCAGTTACCAGTTGGCTGCAACATTAAGATATCATATTACTAGTCCTGCAGTGGCTACAAAATCCCAATAATCCGAAATTCAAATGGCAACTGTTCTGAGAGAATGTGACTATATAAAACGAAGGAACATAACTCGGTTTTGCTTTCTTTTTAAAAAAAACGATTTAGCCAACTTGCACATCAGGGGGTTGTAGCTTATTCCTTCTATCTTTCCTGGAAACATGAGGATTTTGCCAATATGCTAATATTTCAGATTCTCCAAACCGCACAATTCACTCCTCCTGCATACACTGACAAGTGCTGGAACATTCTGAATACAGAGCTGTCAATACACTAATTGGCCAGTGCTACCTACATAGGAACCAAAACCTTCAGCACAAAAAATAGTATGAAATAAAATTGTTACCGACATGGTCAGTAAAGTACTGAGAGCAGTTTTGGGGCTGACTACTTATTGAAAGACGTGTCAAGGTCCACTCATAGATTTCAATATTTGGTACTACATTTTTCAAGCTACAGTTCTATACAAATTCAATACTTTTAGCTTCCCATGCAGCAGGTTCTGATATTTTCTACAACTTATTTGCTTTGGTCAGGGATTCTGGATAATCGAAGATGGAGGACAGGAAAAATTTCTGGCTGCAAGAGCTGTTCCTTTTTTTGAGGTATTTTAGGTGTTGGAGGTGACTTCCTCGAATTCCAGGAGCAGCAATTACTGTTTTATATTCTGTTGCATTGTTTTGGAACTTTGGGGAAAAAAAGTCAAAACAACAGCAGTTTAAAAGGGAGAAGAGCAGACAAAGGAAGCACATGGTGAGGACAGTGCAGGAGGGAGAGAGGGAGAGTGAGAGAGAACCTGCACAGTTACTGCCTTTGCTGTTTGAATTCGTGTATCGCTGGGACATCGGAGTGCATCTGGGAAAATTAACAAACAGTGAAATTCACAACTAATCTTGGAGGAACTGTCGGGCGAAGTTCACAGCACAGAATCAGATAAGTTAATTGTTGTTAGAGGTCTGTCCAAGAGAAAGGCTGCAGTAGTGAGTATAGTGGATTCTTTCCTGAATATATGTTTTTGGAGATAAGTCTTTTGATTAAATTTAAAATATAAGCCATAGCTATTAATTTAACCTGGGGCAGTGTTTGTAGAGGAATAAGACGGTGTTATTTTCTGGGTAGATTGTGAAGGAGCAAAAATGGCCTTTGCAGTGATATATACTTCTTGTCAGATATGGGGGTTTAAAGAGAGTTTAAGGGTTACTGCGGATTATATCTGCCATAAATGCTGTTGGATGCAAATCTTATCAGATCGAGTGGATCGGTTGGAGAGACAGATAGAAGCGATGAGGAATTTGCAACAGCAACAGTATGTGATGGATGGCAGTTATAGAAAGGGGGCAAAGTCTCAGATACAGTCACATAGGTGGGTTAACTCCAGGAAGGATAAGAGAGGTAGACAGCTAGTGCAGGAGTCTTTTGTGGATATACCCATTTCAAACAGGTATGCTGATTAGATTAGATTAGACTTACAGTGTGGAAACAGGCCCTTCGGCCCAACAAGTCCACACCGACCCGCCGAAGCGCAACCCACCCATATCCCTACATTTACCCCTTACCTAACACTACGGGCAATTTAGCATGGCCAATTCACCTGACCCGCACATCTTTGGACTGTGGGAGGAAACCGGAGCACCCGGAGGAAACCCACGCAGACACGGGGAGAACGTGCAAACTCCACACAGTCAGTCGCCTGAGTCGGGAATTGAACCTATGCTGTTTGGAAAACGTAGGGGGTGATGGATTCTCAGGGGAACGTAGCACGAAGACTCAAGTTTCTGGTATTGAGATTGGCTCTAATGCAACGAGGGGTACGTCGGCTTCCAAGAGATCAATTGTGTTAGGGGATTCTGTAGTCCGAGGTACAGACAGACGTTTCTGTGGCCAGCAGAGAAAAAGCAGAATAGTGTGTTGTTTCCCTGGTGCCAGGATCAAGGATGTCTCAGAGAGAGTGCAGAATGTTCTCACGGGGGAGAGGGGCCAGCAGAAGGTCATTGTCCACATTGGAACCAACGATATAGGAAGGGAAAAGGTTGAGATTCTGAAGGGAGATTACAGAGAGTTAGGCAGAAATTTAAAAAGGAGGTCCTCAAGGGTAGTAATATCTGGATTACTCCCAGTGCTATGAGCTAGTGAGGACAGGAACAGGAGGATAGAGCAGATGAATGCATGGCTGAGGAGTTGGTGTATGGGAGAAGGATTCACATTTTTGGATCATTGGAATCTCTTTTGGGGTAGAAGTGACCTGTACAAGAAGGATGGATTGCACCTAAATTGGAAGGGGACTAATATACTGGCAGGGAAATTTGCTCGAACTGCTTGGGAGGATTTAAACTAGTAAGGTGGGGTGTGTGTGTGTGTGTGTGTTGGGGGGGGGGAGACCCAGGGAGATAATGAGGAAAGAGATCGATCTGAAACAGGTACAGCTGAGAACAGAAGTGAGTCAAACAGTCAGGGCAGGCAGGGACAAGGTAGGACTAATAAATTAAATTGCATTTATTTCAATGCAAGGGGCCTAACAGGGAAGGCAGATGAACTCGGGGCATTATTTGGGAACATGGGGCTGGATATCATAGCAATTACGGAAACATGGCTCAGGGACGGGCAGGACTGGCAGCTTAATGTTCCAGGATACAAATGCTACAGGAAGGGTAGAAAGGGAGGCAAGAGAGGAGAGGAAATGGCATTTTTGAAAAGGGATAGCATTACAGCTGTGCTGAGGGAGGATATTCCCGGAAATACATCCAGGGAAGATATTTGGGTGGAACTGAGAAATAAGAAAGGGATGATAACCTTATTGGGATTGTATTATAGACCCCCCCAATAGTCAGAGGGAAATTGAGAAACAAACTTGTAAGGAGATCTCAGCTATCTGGAAGAGTAATAGGGTAGTTATGGTAAGGGATTTTAACTTTCCAAACATCGACTGGGACTGCCATAGTATTAAAGGTTTAGATGGAGAGGAATTTCTTAAGTGTGTACAAGACAATTTTCTGATTCAGTATGTGTGATGTACCTACTAGAGAAGGTGCAAAACATGACCTATTCTTGGGAAATAAGGCAGGGCAGGTGACTGAGGTGTCAGTGGGGGAGCACTTTGGGGCCAGCGACCATAATTCTACTCCTTTTAAAATAGTGATGGAAAAGGATAGACCAGATCTAAAAGGTGAAGTTCTAAATTGGAGAAAGGCCAATTTTGACGGTATTAGGCAAGAACTAAGCGGGCATTGGATAGGCATTTGGAAGTTATTGGGCAAGTATAGGTTAGGTAGGACTCGGTCGGCGCAACATCGAGGGCCGAAGGGCCTGTACTGCGCTGTATCCTTCTATGTTCTATGTTCTAACTTTCAAAAGCTGATTGGAGGCAGATGTTCACAGGTAAAGGGACAGCTGGAAAATGGGAAGCCTTCAGAAATGAGATAACAAGAATCCAGAGAAAGTATATTCCTGTCAGGATGAAAGGGAAGGCTGGTAGGTATAGGGAATGCTGGATGACTAAAGAAATTGAGGGTTTGGTTAAGAAAAAGAAGGAAGCATATGTCAGGTATCGACAGGATAGATCAAGTAAATCCTTAGAAAAGTATACTCCTACTTTCCTTATACTTAAGAGGGAAATCAGGAGGGCAAAACAGGGATATGAGATAGGTTTGGCAAATAAAATTAAGGAGAATCCAAAGGGTTTTTACAAATATATTAAGGACAAAAGGGTAACTAGGGAGAGAACAGGGCCCCTCAAAGATCAGCAGTTCAGGCAGCATCTGAGGAGCAGGAAAATCAATGTTTCAGGCAAAAGCCCTTCATCAGTATTCCTGATGAAGGATGTTTGTCTGAAATGTCGATTTTCCTGCTCCTCGGATGCTGCCTGAACTGCTGTGCTTTTCCAGCACCACTAATCCAGAATCTGGTTTCCAGCAACTGCAGTCCTTGTTTTTACCTCTCAAAGATCAGCAAGGCAGCCTTTGTGTGGAGCCATAGAAAATGGGGGAAGATACTAAATGAATATTTTGCATCAGTATTTACTGTGGAAAAAGATATGGAAGATATAGGCTGTAAGGAAATAGATGGTGCCACCTTGCAAAATGTCCAGATTGCAGAGGAGGAAGTGCTGGATGTCTTGAAACAGGTAAAGGTGGATAAATCCCCAGGATCTGAACAGGTGTACCCTAGAACTCTGTGGGAAGCTACAGAAGTGAAGTGATTGCTGAGCCTCTTGCTGAGATATTTGTATCATCAATAGTCACAGGAGAGGTGCCAGAAAACAGGAAGTTGGCAAACGTGGTGCCACTGTTTAAGAAGGGTGGTAAAGACAAGCCAGGGAACTATAGACCAGTGAGCCAGACCTCAGAGGTGGGCAAGTTGTTGGAGGGAATCTGGAGGGACAGGATGTACATGTATTTGGAAAGGCAAGGACTGATTCGGGATAGTCAACATGGCCTTATGTGTGGGAAAACATGTCTCACAAATGTGAGACTTTTTTTGAAGAAGTAATGAAGATTGATGAGGTCAGAGCAGTAGATGTGATCTATATGGACTTCAGTAAGGCGTTTGATAAGATTCCCCATGGGAGGCTAGTGAGCTAGGTTAGATCTCATGGAATAGTGGGAGAACTAGCCATTTGGATACAGAACTGTCTCAAAGGTAGAAGACAGAGAGTGGTGGTGGAGGGTTTTTTTTCAGACTGGAGGCCTGTGACCAGTGGAGTGCCACAAGGATCAGTGCTGGGCCCTCTACATTTTGTTATTTACATAAATGATTTGGATGCGAGCATAAGAGGTACAGTTAGTAAGTTTGCAGATGACACCAAAATTGGAGGCGTAGTGAACAGCGAAGAGGGTTATCTCAGATTACAACAGGATCTGGACCAGATGGGCCAATGGGCTGAGAGGTGGCAGATGGAGTTTAATTCAGATAAATGTGAGGTGCTGCATTTTGGGAAAGCAAATGTTAGCAGGACTTATACACTTAATGGGAATGTTGCTGAACAAAGAGACCTTGGAGTGCAGGTTCATAGCTCCTTGAAAGTGGAGTCGCAGGTAGATAGGATAGTGAAGGCGGCATTTGGTATGCTTTCCTTTACTGGTCAGAATATTGAGTACAGGAGTTGGGAGGTCATGTTGCGGCTTTACAGGACATTGGTTAGGCCGCTGTTGGAATATTGCGTGCAATTCTGGTCTCCTTCCTATCGGAACGATGTGGTGAAACTTGAAAGGGTTCAGAAAAGATTTACAAGGATGTTGCCAGGGAGAGGCTGAACAGGCTGGGTTGTTTTCCCTGGAGTGTTGGAGGCTGAGGGGTGACCTTATAGAGGTTTACAAAATTATGAGAGGCATGGATACGATAAATAGACAAAGTCTTTTCCCTGGGGTCAGGGAGTCCAGAACTAGAGGGCATAGGTTTAGGGTGAGAGGGGAAAGATATGAGAGAGACCTAAGGGGCAACTTTTTCACGCAGAGGGTGGTACGTTTATGGAATGAGCTGCCAGAGGATGTGGTGGAGGCTGGTACAATTGCAACATTTAAGAGGCATTTGGATGGGAATATGAATAGGAAGGGTTTGGAGGGATATGGGCCGGGTGCTGGCAGGTGGGACTAGATTGGGTTGGGATATCTGGTCGGCATGGACGGGTTGAATCGAAGGGTCTGTTTCCATGCTGTACATCTCTATGACTCTAAGTGTAACATAAAGGACATTCACCACACCCACAGAAACACAATCACTGATTCCAAAATAAGGGAAACTGCCCAGATCTATATAACCATAATTCTAACAAATTAAAAGATCGTTCATAATCCTTGATATTGCAATTGAGTGTTTTATTGATAATTCATTAAACTGTACAATACTTAAAATATTTCCTATAATTTTTCAGTCAGTAATTACGATTGCATTATCTTCACTCTTAGTAAAATTAAATTGATTTACATGCAAATAGTTGATAGACTGACTTAATTCATTTAGGGAAAGCTGTGATTAATGTTTCTGATATATCATGAGTTAAATTGGATTCACATGCAAGTTCTAGAATGACATTAGACAACATAAAACACCAAGACTAGTGATGAGACACAGCAATGAAAACAGCAATAAAAACACCTGAAAGTGGTATATTTGAATCACAGAATGGTTACAGCACAGAAGGAAGGGCACACAAGTAATCGTCATTACTACTTCCAGAATCAGGGCACCCAACCTACAGCAGTAGCTTCTATGCGGAAAGGCAAGACCAAATTTAACCAAAAAAAAAATAGACTTTTCACATAGGAAATGCAATAATCCAATATCCATTTACATCTTGTTATTAATGATAGAAAAAAAAGAGGGAAACTACTTAAAAGTTGGTTGATCCTTTGCCCTCTTAGCTCCCATAGCATTCTGTAAACAACAAATAACTGAGTTTTACCTGGTTACCTGTTAGAGACTGCACTCAGTAGTAGCACAATCCAATGAGGTAATCATGTCAGTTCCAGACTGGATTGAGGTGGCAAGGGAGATAGTCTTAGCATGTACTGGACCTGTATAGAGACTAACTGGGAAAATATTCTTCGCTATATGAATCACCAGAACACTAGAGATTTTAAAAACATCATTTGGTAATCAGAGTACAGAATCTTACCTCCAATACCTCAAAAATAACTGCTCAGAAGTATGCAAGAAATAAAACTACCTGCAGGACCAGAGCTAACCACCAACTATGAAGCAAATCAGTAAATATGGATTATAGTAGAGTGGCCACAGCCTTGTAGTTTGCTCTTTTAATATTAAATGCTTGCTGAATAATGACCTTCATTTAAATACCCCGTCTTGAATCTAATGACATAATTGCTCACACCAGAAATCTTCAACATTCAATTCACAAAGAGGCAATCCGAGTTCACAGATCAAGTAAGTCACCTTCAAAGACACAAAGTATTTTATATGAAAAAAGTTTGAACATTCAAGGGAAAAAGTCATAACAAGCCATATAGAGAGATCACGGACTAGTAGCTGGACTGTTAATCCAGAGGCGAGAGTGTGGTGCTGGAAAAGCACTGCAGGTCAGGCAGCATCCGAGCAGCAGAGGAATCAATATTTTGGGCCTTCATCAGGAGGTCCAGGTAATGTTCTAGGGACCCAGGTTTGAATCCTGCCATGGCAGATGGTGGTATGTGAGTTGAATAAAAATCTGGAATTAAGAGTCTAATTAAATCAACATCAATTGTCAGGAAAAACCCATCTGGTTCACTAAGGGAACTTTAGGGAAGGTAAGTACCATCTTTATCTGGTCTGGCTTATATAGGACTCCAGATCCACAGCAATGTGGTTGTCTCTTAAATGCCCCTTGGACAATTAGGACAGGCAATAAATGCTGTCCTGGCCAGTGACACTCTCATCCTGAGAATGAATTTTTAAACAAATATACAAAAGGCTCATGATTTCAATATTTTTCAACCAGGGATGACAAATAAATCCTAAAGATCACAAAAGCAAAAAAATGCTGAAGTTCAATGTGTACAGGCACGTGGATTCATTTGGGTTAAGTTTCTTGCAAACTACAGCCAAAGGATGATTATTCACACAAAGGGCACTTTTCCTTACACATACCAAATTTGCATTTGCTGTTATCTAGTGAGCAGACAATAAGTAACACTGTCCACTTATATCAGTGGATGCTTAGGGCTTTGCTCCATATGACCTCAACTCCAGACCATAGTTCAGTTCTTTCCATTACAGGAATCAAGTCAACTCACAACTGAAAATAGTCGTTTTCAACATAATTATATTTGTATGAACAGATTAAACATTTTCACAATTAACCAAATACAATATTAAATGCACATCCCAAAACTTGAGTACCTGGTTGAAAATATGCTAAGAAAATATTTGAGGCTTGCCATGCCCCTCATTGTACAATTTGAATCCTTCAATACATTACTGCCCACATTAAATTAGTGAATATTGCAGCTAACATACTGACTGCAATGTAGAAACCACACACTGCACATTTACAACTTGTATGCAGTTCATAAAGCACTATGGCTGTTATGCATGTTTATGTGGTGTGGTGTCCAAGGTGCTAACTGTGCAATTTCATACTGATTGCTTAATCTGTACAAACACTTACGCTACAAGTGTTAAGGCATGAATTCTGCTGAAATTAATTGCCACTGATTCAGAAATCATGTTCATTTACATTTTGGCAATATTGATATAGAATGATACAGCACAAACTGACCAAATGTACCTGTGCAAGCTTCTTAAGCTATTCAAGAAGTCCCACTCCTTTGTTCTTTCCCCATAAATCTGCAATTCTTTTTCCTCATTAGAGTATATCAAATTACTTTTTAAAAATGGCTGTTGAAATACATAATGCAGTCAAGCCTATACAGTTGGTTCTGACATAACGCGATCGTTATGTTCTCATGCGATCTCACGTTATAAGAAAACCATGTAGTAGCTGTGCCATTTAAACTAAAGGGACCGAAATCACGTTTTAGCCACTACAGGTAAGGAAAATTCGCTTTCTACAAATAACGGTCTAAATTTTTCATTCATGTTTAAAGCCAATATGCATTGAACACAACGTGTTATAGCAGAACGGACTGTTAATCCAAATCCTGCTTTCAAAGAAGGATAATAACCTTTTCCTGATGACAGGTGAAGGATTGATGTCATCAAGTTAAATTGATAAATAGTTTAACTTTAGACAACTATTTCATTGTTAATGACATGATCATATCCAAATTTGACTATGATAAAGGACAATTTTGTGCTGCTTCTTACTTCATCTTCTTAACAACTACAAGTATGTTAACAAGCAAATATTAAAATCCAGATTGTGTTGCACAATAGTGATGACTTGTGTTCTCTAAAGTTGAGTGATTGAGAATAATGTTGTACAGGTTGTAATCCTCAATTTCTTTGTAACCTCATACAATGATGATCCTTCAATCACTACGCTGCAGTAACTTTTGACCCTTCTTACTGCTGGTTTCAATAATCAGCTTACAGTATATGCCTCCACTAACCAAGGCGATGTTGACCATGGGATCTGTTATTACAGGGTTGCCTCCTTCATAGAAACTTCTGCTAATTGTAGGAATTTTGATCAGCAATAATCAGTACCTATGCATTGGATGTCAAACCCCTTAACAGTTACAGCTGTGAAAATACACTGTGACCCAGCAACACTTTCATTAAAAAACAAAATACTTGGGTAAAAAGTGCAAAGATTGAGAGTAAATTCACAAGACTATTTTGTTTTGGGTTCTACATGAATCTCATCTCCGTCTCGGATACTAAACGAGTGGAGAGCACGTGTGCTGAATTTCATTTCTTCTGGTCCAAAAGCCTTTACCATGTCTTGATCAATGTAATACAGGCGCATATTATTGGCCGGTAACTGTACGATAGTTCGAAGTTGCTTCTTCAGATCAGCCACTGTCTGATCGAGACGAATATTCATGACCTCAACTTTACCTTCAAAATGAACCTCAACCTTTGCACGACTCTGGGGTCGAAGGTCAACCACTGCCAACGGTTCCAGTACACCATATTGTGTTACTAGTTCATGGTATCTAGAAATAAATGGAAAGTTCAGATGGTTAAAAAATCTACAGTATACCTCAGTGCTCAAACTCAGTGGGACCAAGCCTTAATGTTAGCATTATCAATTTAAAAAAAAGGCCAACCTCTAAAAGGCCAGCACAACATCAGGGGCTGAAGGACCTGTTCTCTGCTGTACTGTTCTATGTTCTATCTTTCACCCAGGTATGATCCTCTTCCTTCAAACTAATTCTGTTGTACATATGAACTCTTGGTTCCCATTCGGTTTTCTGACATTATTAATATCATCTGAGAAGCTACAGAAGACAAGTCTTTGGGGACTGCAAGTATAGTTTGTGTGAGCAAAGGTGTTTTCAAATTTGGGTAGACAAGCAAATGATTTCTAGTGCTTCACCACAAAGTAAAGATGAAAGAAAGAAATGGATAGTGATCATACTGAAGGTCGATCACAGAATGGTCATAGCACTGTGAAGGAGGCCAATTCACGTAATGACATCACCCTGTTTTTTCCTTGTAACTCTGCACATTTTTCCTTTACAGATACTAAACTAACACTGAGTGGTTAGGTTGACCCTGCTTCCACCATGATCTCAGTCTGCCCATTCCGGAACCTAACCATTCATTGCAGCAAGGCACCTTTATTCCAGCACTTACACCCCTTGTAATTATGATGATAAATCCATTTGCCTTCTCCATATTTACATAGTCCAGATTAATAATTTTGAATAATTGCCAAATCTAAACTAGACTTGCATTTGAGCATGAATTGTTTTTACCATTTATCTTAAGAAGAATATATAAATCTAGTAGAACATTCATGGATTGTTGAACTTGATACATGGGTTTAGTGGCTCATATTGTAGAGACTGGGCAAATATGGAAATATAGAAACTAAGAGTAGTCCATTCAGCCCTTCAAGTCTGTACACCATTCAGTATGATCATAGAACATTACAGCGCAGAGGCCCTTCGGCCCTCGGTGTTGCACTGACCCGTGAAACCAATCTGAAGCCCATCTAACCTACACTATTCCATTCTCATCCATATGCCTATCCAATGACCATTTAAAATGTCCTTAAAATTGGTAAGTCTACTACTGTTGCAGGCAGTGCGTTCCATGCCCCTACTACTCTGAGTAAAGAACTACCTCTGACATCTGTCCTTTATCACCTCTCAATTTAAAACTACATCCCTTGTGCTAGCCATCACCATCTGCCCATCCTATCTAACCCTCTGATTACCTTATATGTCTCAATTATATCACCTCTCAACCTTCTTCTCTCCAATCAAATCCCTCAGCCTTTCCTCATGAGACCTTCCCTCCATACCAGGCAACATCCTAGTAAATGTCCTCTGAACGCTTTCCAGAGCTTCCACATCCTTCCTATAATGCGGTGACCAGAAATGTACACAATACTCCAAGTGCTGCCGCACCAGAGTTTTATACAGCTGCAGCATGATGTCATGGCTCTGAAACTCAATCTCTCTACAATAAAAGCTAACACATTGTATGCCTTCTTAACAACCCTATCGACCTGGGTGGCAACTTTCAGGGATCTGTGTACGCGGACACCGAGATCTCTCTGCTCATCTACATTACTAAGAATCTTACCATCAGCCCAGTACTCTGTATTTCTGTAGCTCCTTCCAAAGTGAATCACCTCACACATTTTTCCGCATTAAATTCCATTTGCCATCTCTGCAGCTTATCTATGTCCCTCTGTAACCTATAACATCCTCTGCATTATCCACAACTCTACTGACCTTAGTGTCATCTGCAAATTTACTAACCCATCCTTCCACGCCCTCATCCAGGTCATTTATAAAAGTGACAAACAGCAGTGGACTCAAAACAAATCATGCAATCTTTTATCTCAACACCACATTTCCATTCTCTCTGCTGTATGGGTTACATATCTTTTGGAAATGAGAATATAGGCAAATCAGATTCAGACACTTAAAATAAGGAAGTCAAGGATATCACTTCCTCTAGAAAGGGAGTTCAAGACAAGGAGAAATAATCTTGGAATTTGAATAGAACAGTTTAGATGCCAATTCAGCTAAAAGGATCTTCACTCAATGCGGCTCTTAAGGAATTTGTAGACTAAATGGTTGAACAAGCACCTCAAACAGCCCAAGAGCTGAGCAGAGCCAGTGGTGCGAATGACACAGATCAACAGACCCATACCAGCAGTTGCAGAAGCAGTCTTAACCACAGTTTCACATACTAGAAGCAAAGTCACATTACGACACAACTCTTGGGAGGTATCAGTCAAGATTGAATGGGTCAACATGGTATGCTGAAACAAACCTGATTGACACTTTAAGAAATATCATTTTAGTACCAATAAATTTGACATTGTCCTGATATTGGCTTAAATGCTGACAATTAGTCAGTGTGCTTTCAACAACAAGCGTAAGAATGAAAATGGTCTATGGAGTATTCAAATCTATTGGTGTTCACGAATAAGGCAACATGAGCTGTTCATGGGAGAATCAGGCTCATACAAAGCTGGAACAGAGAGTCGTTGTTTAAATGGAACATTCCAGCACCTGAGTGAATCTCTGGAGAGCTGAACCTGACTGGCTTCACTTTCACTCCAGCAGCACTTCACTAAAAGAGTAAGCCCTGGTTAGAACCATTTGCAGGTTTGCACAATATGAGCTTTCTTTCCAACTCAAAATGGAGATAATCAAAGTCTGAAATGATACCTACAGCAAGCAGTAATTTTCAATTCTGTTAATCAAAACTACTTTGTTTCTTGGCTGAATGCCACTTTCCCAGCTTGCTAACTCTACACCAAAATTGGTAAACGTGCAATGACCCGACTTGCACATGCAACAAAATTCTGAAAGCACATTCTCCAAAGTTAGTTTAGTGCAAATGGAAAAATCTTAAAACTAAGTGTTGTGGTGCAAAGGATTACTTTAACCACTTGAAACAAGAGAAATAATTTTACTATAATTCAATTTAACAAGTGCAATTTCAATATCTAATCAAAAAATACAAATAGATTTAATACTTTTACTCCAAAAATTGTACTGAAAGCAGGGCAATTCAATCATAACAGTGGGCACAAAATGCAGAAGCTATTGTGTGAAATTTTCGTATTGGTGGATTGAGTGCCTTGATGGGTACAGATGTGTTAAAAAGAGGAGAACTTGGTCAGTTAAACAAGCTTCCAGGGAAACATGAACTGTCCACAATCTTCGCCTTTTAGCTATACCTTAAGTTTAAAACATACTTTGGGAATGGATGCAATTCATAAAAAAGCTTTCCTTTAGAAAAGGACAGAATTAGTTTTTGACAAAAATAAACACACCTTTCAGCCCAATAATCTCATCCTATATAAATGTTATTCTTACCACCTATTACATCATCACAAAACTCACCCTTTTCTCTCTAGCTCAATTATACATTGAAACCAATTGTATCGTAGTCAGATCGTATCACAATTCTGTTAACTGTCATGAAAAAGATCAGTCAATGTGTTATTCTTTTTCCCTGATTTTGTAAATTTTGACTTGTGCCTTTGATAAATTGAATCATTCATACAGCGAACAACTCACCTGGCTCAATTGCTACTTGCTTTCTGATCTCAAAAACATCTACATTATCCATCTAGTCTATTTCTTTCACAGATAAAGTGACAATGATCTAACATCCATCTATTAAAATGACTGATGTGAAGGAATCCAGTGCAAGCAATGTAAATAATGATGAATTAGAACATAGAACATAGAAAAATACAGCTCAGTACAGGCCCTTCGGCCCTCGATGTTGCGCCGACCAAAGCCTACCTAACCTGCACTAGCCCAATAACCTCCACATGCTTATCCAATGCCCGCTTAAATGACCATAAAGAGGGAGAGTCCACCACTGTTACTGGCAGGGCATTCCATGAACTCTCAACCCGCTGAGTAAAGAATCTACCCCTAACATCTGTCCTATACCTGCCACCCCTTAATTTAAAGCGGTGTCCCCTAGTAACAGCTGACTCCATTAGCGGAAAAAGGTTCTCACTGTCAACCCTATCTAAACCCCTAATCATCTTATACACCTCTATCAAATCTCCCCTAAACCTTCTTTTCTCCAATGAGAACAGCCTCAAGTGCCTCAGCCTTTCCTCATACGATCTTCCTACCATGCCAGGCAACATCCTGGTAAACCTCCTCTGTACTCGTTCCATTGCCTCCACGTCCTTCCTATAGTATGGCAACCAAAACTGCACACAATACTCCAGATGAGGCCGCACCAGAGTCTTATACAACTGCAACATGACCTCAGGACTTCGGAACTCAATTCCTCTACCAATAAAGCCCAGTACACCATATGCCTTCTTCACAGCACTATTTATCTGGGTGGCAACTTTCAGAGATCTGTGTACATGGACACCAAGATCCCTCTGCTCATCCACACTACCAAGTAGCCTACCATTAACCCAGTAATCCACCTTCTTGTTACTCCTACCAAAGTGAATGACTTCACACTTAGCTACATTGAACTCCATTTGCCACCTTTCTGCCCAGCTCTGCAACTTATCTATATCCCGCTGTAACCTGCCACATTCTTCTTCGCTGTCCACAACTCCACCGACTTTCGTGTCATCCGCAAACTTGCTCACCCAGCTTTCAAGCCCCTCTTCATAGGTCATTTATAAAGATGACAAACAGCAATGGTCCCAAAACAGATCCTTGTGGAACACCGCTAGTAACTGCACTCCAAGATGAACCTATACCATCAACTACTACCCTCTGTCTCCTTCCAGCCAGCCAATTCCTAATCCAAACCTCCAACTCACCCTCAATGCCATACCTCCGTAGTTTTTGCATTAGCCTACCATGGGGTACCTTATCGAACGCCTTGCTAAAATCCATATACACCACATCTACTGCTTTACCCTCGTCCACTTCCTTGGTCACCTTCTCAAAAGAACTCAATAAGGTTTGTGAGGCACGACCTGCCCTTCACAAAACCATGCTGACTATCCTTGATTACATTATTCCTATCCAGATGTTCATAAATCCTATCCCTTACAATTCTCTCTAAGACTTTGCCCACAACAGAAGTGAGACTCACCGGCCTATAGTTACTAGGGTTATCCCTACTCCCCTTCTTGAACAAGGGGACCACATTCGCTATCCTCCAGTCTTCTGGCACTGTTCCCGTAGACAATGACGACATAAAAATCAAGGCCAATGGCTCCGCTATCTCCTCCCTTGCTTCCCAGAGGATCCTAGGATAAATGCCATCAGGCCCAGGGGACTTATCTATTTTCATCCTTTCCAGTATTCCCCAGACCTCTTCCCTACATACTTCAAGGTCATCCATTCTAATCACTTGTGACTCAATATTCACATCAGCAACAGTGTCCTGTTCCTGAGAGAATTATGACGAAAAGTATTGACTTAGTGTCTCTCCAATCTCCTCCGCCTCCACGCACAACTTCCCACTACTATCCTTGTCTGGACCGATACCTACCCTAGTCATCCTTTTATTCTTGACATACCTATAGAAAGCCTTTGGGTTTTCCCTAATCCTACCTACTAAGGACTTTTCATGTCCCCTTCTCGCTGCTCTTAGCTCTCTCTTTAGATCCTTCCTGGCTACCTTATAACTTTCAATCGCCCCAACTGAACCTTCATGCCTTATCTTTACATAGGCCGCCCTCTTCCCTTTCACAAGGGATTCCAATTCCTTATTAAACCACGGCTCCCTCACAAGACCCTTTACTCCCTGCCTGACTGGTACATACTTATCAAGGACACCCAATAGCTGTTCCTTGAACAATCTCCACATATCATTCGTGTTCTTCCCTTGAAGCCTATTTTTCTAATCCACGCATCCTAAGTCATGCCTCACCGCATCATAATTTCCCTGCCCCCAGCTATAACTCTTGCCCTGCAGTGCACACTTATCCCTCTCCATCACTAGAGTAAAAGTCACCGAGTTGTGGTCACTGTCCCCGAAGTGCTCACCTACCTCCAAGTCTAACAACTGGCCTGGTTCATTACCTAGAACCAAATCCAGTATAACCTCACCTCTTGTTGGCCTGTCTACATATTGTGTCAGGAAACCCTCCTGCACACATTGGACAAACACAGAGTTTGGGAGCAGTACAAATTGTTTTTATTTCCTTATTTAGGATTAGACGTTCTGAAAGATAATTTCAAGTTCCATGATAATAGGTTGTCTGCAGGTCAGTGCAGACTTAACGTGAACATTTTTGAGTACTGCTGAAAATTGTCATTTTGTCAAATCTTTGGAATTGCATTCATTGGGACATTTTGCAACATGACTAAGAACTGGGAAATCAACATTTATACTGCAAGATAAGAGATTGCTAATCAGTTGGCAAAGGACTCGGATTATTAATGTGGATTGACATTTAACTACTATGATCAAATTTCAAACTTGCCAGGTTGACTAACTGAGCAGGGAACCACAGAAACAAACTGGTGAATGATTGTTAACTACTGAGCTCAAATAGACACAGTATGTACGTATTCCTTCTGCCTGCAAAGAATGTGATCCTGTATACTAATTCAGCTTGTAGTACGTAAGCAAGTCACACTGTGAGCCTCACTATCATAACTTGTTGTCAGTGTAAAGCTTTGCACACAGGATTTCCCAGCAAATTCTCATATGATACAGTACAGAAAAAGCTCTTCCACCCACTGAGACTGCATCGATAAAACTACTTTACATCTACATCACTAGTCCCACTAACCAGCATTTTACCTATAGACTTAAATGTTATGATATGTCAAGTGCACACCCGGGTATACACAGTCAGTGTTGTACACCACAGAACAGATCCTTCGGTTGAACTCATTCAAGCTGATCAGATCTCCTAAATAAATCTAGTCCCATTTACCAGTATTTAGCCCATCTCTCTATAAACCCTTCCTACACATGTACCCATCCAAATACCTTTTAAATGCTGTAATTGTATCAGCCTCCATCACTTCCTCTGGCAGCTCATTCCCACTCTGCACTCCCCTACCCTGGGAAAAAGATTTTGGCTATTCACCCTATCCATGCCCCCCATGGTTTTATAGACCTTTAAGGTCATCCCTCAGCCTCTGACACTCCTGAGAAAATAGGTCTAGCCTCTCTCTACAGCTCTAACATTCTAATCCTAGCAACATCCTAGTAAATCTTTCCTGGACCCTTTCAAGTTTAACCACACTTTCCCTATAGCAAGGAGACCAGAACTGAACTCAGTATTTCAAAAGCGACCTAACGAATGTCTTGTACAGCTGCAAGATGACATCCAAATCCGATATTGAATGCTCTGACCAATAAAGGCAAGCATACCAAAAGCCTTCTTCACTATCCTGTCTACCTGCGGCTCCACTTTCAAGGAGCTATGAACCTGCACTCCATGGTCTCTTGTTCAGCAACACTCCCCAGAATCCTACCATTGTATTTATGTGCTGCTCTGATTTGCCTTACCACAACACAGCACTTCACATTTATTTAAATTAAACTCCATCTCCTTGGCGCATTTATCAAGGTCCTATTGTACTCTGAGGTAACCTTCTTCACTATCCACCACACCACCAATTTTGGTATTATTTGCAAATTTACTAACTTTACTGCCAATATTCATAGCCAAATAATTTATATAAATGACAAAAAATAGTGGACCCAGCACCGATCCTTGTGGCACATTGCTGGTCACAAGCCTTCAGTCTGAAAAGCAACTCTCCACCACCACCCTTTTGACTACCTTCAAGCCAATTTTGTATCCAAATGGCCAGTTCTCCCTGCATTCCACGGGATCCAACCTTGCTAACTAGTCTACCATGCAGAACCTTGGTGAACGCCTTAATGATGTCCATGTAGATGACCACCATGCTGCCTTCAATCTTCTTCGTCACTTCTTCAAAAAACTCAGTCAAGTTATTAAGACATGATTTCCCACGCATAAAGCCATGTTGACTATTCCTCATCAGTCCTCACCTTTCCAAATATATGTAAACCCTGCCCCTCAGACCCCCTCCAACAACATACCCACCACTAACATCAGGCTCACCAGTCTTTAGTTCCTTGGCGTTTCTTTATTAACTTTCTTAAATAACAGCACCAAATTAGCCAACCTCCAATGGGCATTGTTCTTTCCCTGGTTAACCTCTTCTTTTTAACATAATTTATAAAATATCCTAAGATGCTCCCTAACCCTGTACCCAAGTTCTTTTTCACACCATCTAAGTTCACTCCTGCACTTCCTGTATTCTTCTAGGGCCACAACTGAATTGCTTCTTTTGGAGTTGCTAAAAGGCTATCTTCTTTATCCACCCTGAACTGTCTTAAACATCCAGTGTTCTCCAAACTTACTGCTCCTACATTTCCCTCTAAAGGGTACATGTTGGACCCGTAATCACCCCAGCTCCATTTTGAATGCCCCTAATTGGTTTGCTGTAAAATTACTGGTAAGGAGCTGTTCCAGTCTGCTGTGGCCAGATCCTGTTTTATTTTAATAAAATCTGCCTTTCCCCAGTCGAAAGCCACCTTTTGCAGGCAACCTTTTTCCTTATCCAGAACAAATTTAAACAGTTCCATAATGTGGTTGCTATTGCCTAAATGTTCCCCCACTGCACATCGAACACTTGTCCGGCTTCTTGGCACAGAACCAGATCCAGTATTGCGCCATGCCTTGTTGGGCCTTCTACTTATTGATACAAAAAAACTCCTATATATTTGAAGAAATCCACCTTCTGCCCCCCAACAACGACCAAACCCTTAACACTATGACTATCCCAATTTATGTTGGGAAAGGAAAGGGAAAAGGGAAAGGAAAGAAGAAAGAAAATCTTGAAATTACCCCCATGCCAGATGCTTCAGGTGCCAAAAGTAGGAACATAATATCATTGAATGTATGGCACAAGAGCTGATATTAGGAGAAACCTTCAGGTATCTGGATTATTGGGTTTTCTTCCAGGGCTGGTGGGACCTGTACAAAGAGGACAGGCTGTGCCAAAACTGGACCAATTTCCTTGCAGGTGTATGATTGTCCTTGTCACTTGAGAGGGTTTATACTAATGTGGCAGGGGATGGGAACCAGAGCATGTGAAGTGATTGCGGAGAAGGTATAGGTTAAGACTGATAAGAACAAAAGGCAGGGCCAGGTTAATGAGTATAGTGAGACTGGTGGTCTGAAGTGTACTTATTTTAAAGCAAGCGGTATGACAGGAAAGGCAGATGTTTTAGAGCCTGGATTAGTACACAGAGCTATGATCTTGTAGTCATTGTAGAAACTTAGTCGTGATAAGAGCAGGACTGACAGCACAACATTCCAGGGTTTCGATGTTTCAGCCTAGATAAAGAAGGATGCAAAAGGGGTGGGAGTTGCATTACTGATTAAGGAGAATGTCACAGCTTCACTGAATCAGCTAATCTTGGAGGGTTCATGAAGCAAGGCCATAAGGGTAGAAAACAAGAAGAGAGGTGCAATCACTATGATGGGGCTATAGGGTATGCCTCCAATAGCCAGAGGAAGATGGAGTAACAAATATGCAGGCAGATCATGGCAAGATGTAAGAAAAGCAGGATTGCCGTAATGGGTGATTTTAACTTCCTTAATATTGACTGGGACTCCCTTAATTCCAAGATCTTAGATGGGGAAGAATTTAAGTACATCCATATGGCATTCTTGAAACTATGTACCTAGTCAAACTAGGGAAGAGACCAAACTAGACCTTATATTGGGGAATGAACCTAGCCCAGTGGGAGTACTTTTTGGGAACTGTGATCATTATTCTGTAAGTTTTAAAGGTAGTTATGAATAAGAATAAGTGGTGAAATTTGGAGGGAAGACTGGAGAAATTTGATTGAGGACAGCAATTGAAGGGTAAATTCACATCTGACATGTGGACGTCTTTTAAATGCCAGCTGATCAGAGTTCAGGTGCAGCATCTCCTGTGAGGATGAAAAGTAAGGATGGCAAGGTTTGGGAACGCTGAAGGATGAGATAGTCAAAGACAAAAGCAGCACATGTAAGGTTTAGGAAATTGGATTCAGATAAGATTGAGAAGTGTAAACGTAGTAGAAAAAGAACTGAAATAAAGAATTATGAGGATTAATAGGGTCCATGAAAGCACAGAATCTCCACAGCACGGAAACAGGCTCTTCGGCCCAAAAAATCCACACTGACCCTCTGAACAGGACACCAACTAAACCCATTCCCCTACCCTATTACTCTAAATTTACCCCTGTCTAAAGCAATTAACCTACACACCCCTGAACACTATTGGCAACTTAGCATAGCCAATACACCTAACCTGTACATCTTAGGATCTTGGGAGGAAACCGGAGCACCCGGAACTAACCACTCAGACATTGGGAGAATGTGCAAACTCCACACAGGCAGTCACCCGAGTTGGAATCGAACCCAGATCCGTGAGGCAGCAGTGCCGACCACTGAGCCACACTTGCCAAAATGTCCTTGGCAAGTAGGATTAAGGAGAATCCAAAGGTATTTTATGAGGAAACATTTTTTCACCCAAAGAGCAGTGAGCCTGTGGAATATACAGGGAGTAACTGATGTCAGATGCTAGATATTGCACTTGGTGCGAATGGGATCAAAAGTTCTGGGGAGAAAGCAGGATTAGGCGGTTGATTTGGACAATCAGCCAAAATCATGATGAATGGCAGAGCAGGCTTGAAGGGCTGAATAGTCTCCTGCTCCTATCTTCTGTGTTTCTGTTTTTCGTACATTATGAACAAGACAGTAGCTAGGGAAAGGGCAAGTCCACCAAAGGACAAAAGGAGTGAATTTATGCGTGGAGTTAACAAAAGTGGTTGAGATCCTTAAGTATTTTGTATCAGTCCTCACAAAGGATGAGGATGATATGATTTGGGAAGGGGGTATGTTGATATTCTAGGACAAGTCAATATTAAGGTGTTGGCTTCATTGAAAAATGTTAAGTTTCATAAATCCTTAGGAACTGATGGGATCCATCCCAAAATAATATGGGCGCCAAGGAAGGAGATTGCTGGGACCTTGGTAGAGATCTTTCTATCCTATTTAGCCACAGCTGAGGTCCCAGAAGACTGAAGAATAACCAATATTCTTCTTTTATCCAAGGGCAACTTGAATAATCTGATGAGCCTTACATCAGTAGTAAGGAAGTTACTGGAGACTATTCTTAGGGACTGGATTTATTTGCATTTGGAAAATAATGGACTTGTTAGGGTTGATCAGTATGGCTTTGTGCAGGGGTAGTTTTGACTCAAATTTGATTGAGGTTTGTGAGGAAGTAACATAGATGATTGATGAGGGTAGGACAGTGAATGTTTTAGTAAAATTCAGGTAGACAATAGAGTCAAAGTCAGATGTACAGCACATTTGATGAGGTCCTTGATGGTAGGTTGGTCCAGAAGAGACGGTGGTTATAGAGGGTATTTTTCTGACTGGAAGGCTGGGACCAGTGTTCAGCAAAGATCAATGCTGGGACCGCTGATGTTTATATATATGATCTGGATGAAAATATAGGTGGTCTGATTAATAAGCTGGTCAGGGCATAAACCAAATCATCCACCGACATTTCCGGCACCTCCAAAAAGACCCCACCACCAGGGATATATTTCCCTCCCCACCCCTTTCCGCCTTCCGCAAAGACCGTTCCCTCTGTGACTACCTGGTCAGGTCCACGCCCCCCCCTACAACCCACCCTCCCATCCTGGCACTTTCCCCTGCCACCACAGGAACTGTAAAACCTGTGCCCACACCTCTATACAAGGCCCTAAAGGAGCCTTCCATATCCAAAGTTTACCTGCACATCCACTACTATCATTTATTGTATCCGTTGCTCCCAATGCGGTCTCCTCTACATTGGGGAAACTGGGCGCCTCCTAGCAGAGCGCTTTAGGGAACATCGCCGGGACGCCCGCACCAATCAATCACACCGCCCTGTGACCCAACATTTCAACTCCCCATCCCACTCTGCCGAGGAAATGGAGGTCCTGGGCCTCCTTCACCACCACTCTCTCACCACCAGACGCCTGGAGGAAGAATGCCTCATCTTCCGCCTCGGAACACTTCAACCCCAGGGCATCAATGTGGACTTCAACAGTTTCCTCATTTCCCCTTCCCCCACCTCACCCTAGTTCCAAACTTCCAGCTTAGCACTGTCCCCATGACTTGTCCGGACTTGCCCTACCTGCCTGTCTCCTTTTCCACCTATCCACTCCACCCTCTCCTCCCTGACCTATCACCTTCATCCACTCCCCCACTCACCCATTGTACTCTATGCTACTTTCTCCCCACCCTCCTCTAGCTTATCTCTCCACGCTTCAGACTCTCTGCCTTTATTCCTGATGAAGGGCTTTTGCCCGAAACGTCAATTTTGCTGCACTTTGGATGCTGCCTGAACTGCTGTGCTCTTCCAGCACCACTGATCCAGAATCTGGTTTCCAGCATCTGCAGTCATTGTTTTTACCATTTTAATAAGCTTGCAGATGACATGAGAATCAGAGAAGTGTGAATAGTGGGGAAGGTTGTCAAGAGGTACAGTTAATAAGTTTGCAGATGACACCAAAATTGGATGTGTAGTGGACAGCGAAGAGGGTTATCTCAGATTACAACAGGACCTTGACCAGATGGGCTGAGAAGTGGCAGATGGAGTTTAATTCAGATAAATGCAAGGTGTTGCATTTTGGGAAAGCAAATCTTAGCAGGACTTATACACTTAATGGTAAGGTCCGAGGGAATGTTGCTGAACAAAAGACCTTGGAGTGCAGGTTCATAGCTCCTTGAAAGTGGAATCGCAGGTAGATAGGATAGTGAAGGTGGCATTTGGTATGCTTGCTTTTATTGGTCAGAGTATAGAGTATAGGAGTTGGGAGGTCATGTTGCAGCTGTACAGGACATTGGTTAGGCCACTGTTGGAATATTGCGTGCAATTCTGGTCTCCTTCCTATCGGAAAGATGTTGTGAAACTGGAAAGGATTCAGAAAAAATTTACAAAGATGATGTTGCCAGGGTTAGAGGATTTGAGCTATAGGGAGAGGCTGACCAGGCTGGGGCTGTTTTCCCTGGAGCCTCAGAGGCTGAGGGGTGACCTAATAAGAGGTTTACAAAATTATGAGGGGCATGGATAGGGTAAATAGGCAAAGTCTTTTCCCTGGGGTCGGGGAGTCCAGAATTAAAGGACATAGGTTTAGGGTGAGGGGAGGGGGTGGGTGGAAAAGATATAAAAGAGACCTAAGGGGCAACTTTTTCCACACAGAGGGTAGTATGGGTATGGAATGAGCTGCCAGAGGAAGTGGTGAAGGTTGGTACAATTGCAACATTTAAGAGGCATTTGGATGGGTACATGAATAGGAAGGCTTTGGAGGGATTTGGGCCGGGTGCTGGCAGGTGGGACTAGATTGGTTGGGATATCTGGTCGGCATGGATAGGTTGGACCGAAGGGTCTGTTTCCATGCTGTACATCTCTATGACTCTAAGGGTGAGGTGATGTATTTTGGGAAGTCAAATGCAACAGAAAGTATACAGTAAATGGCAGGACTGTTAGGACCAATGATATACAGAGGGACCTTGGTGCAGGCCCATAAGCACCCTGGAAGCAGCAACACAAGGGGATAAGACGATGATGGCACATGGTATGCTTGCCTTCATCAATTGGGGCACTGAGTACAAAAGGCATGTCATGTTACACCTGCAAAACAAAATACAGAGAGAATCGTGCGCAGTTTTGGCCATCACACAATAAAGATAGATGTAGAGGTTTTAAAGGGTGCAAAAGAAGTTTGCAAAAGAAGCTACAAGGATTGGTTGAACAAATTTGGGATTACTTTTGTTAGAGCATCGGAAGCTCAGGGGCATCATAATTAAAAGCATACAAAATTATGAGTGGCACTGATAAGGTCAATAATTGGAGTCTTTCTCCCAGTGTAGAAATGTGAACCGGACATAGGTTTAAGATAAGGGGGCAAGTTTAAAGGAGATGCGCAAGGGAATTTTTAAAAAAAAACACTGCAGGCAGCAGGGCCTGGAACATGCTGCCAGTGGAGGTGATAGAAGCAGATACGATAGCAACGTTTCAGGGGCATTTAGATAGAAATGAACAGGCAGGGAATTGAGTGATGCGGGCAGAAAGGATTAGTTCAGAATGGCATCCTGGTCAGCACAGACATGGTGGGCTAAAGAGCCTGTTCCTGTGCTGAAAAAAGAAATTAAAATAATTAAAATGCAATACATCGAGAAATTTGGATTTTTTTTCTGCAAATTATTACTTTTAAATATAAAATGAATAGATTTTTGTTGTCCATATGCATTAACTATTAACAGGTCAAAAGATGAAGAGTCAGGTCTCAAATCAACCATAATCTCTCAGTGGCAGATCAGGTCGAGGATTTAAGTGGTTTACTTGTGTTCCTATGTAACAGAGAGAAAATGCAGCCTTTTCTTTCCAGATACTCATGGCTGCCTGACCCAGTGATTGCCTGGCCTATGTGCTCTGCTGGGCTAGGACAGTGCTGTTCGGCACTCTTCCTCTAGTCTTGGTCCTGTCTCTGAACTTATGGGTAGGGTCTTGCCCTGCAGAGAGACAGTGAGAGTTAGTGAATGAGTGGCTTACTGAGAATAGCTCAGTAGAGTTGTGAACCCTTCACACACTGAATGGAGAATTAAGGTGGTGGTGGAATAGAGGGTGATGAATGTGAAGGCAAGTTTTTGCAATGTGCAGAGAAGGTAAAGGAGAGATAAGCGGTTGTACAACAGTAAGCATGAAGATGGCAGAATGGAGATGGGAACAGAAGAGATCACATTTGAAATGATAGTGGAATGCAGCATGGTGTCCTTGCATATGTGGGATGAGACACTAGAAAGGAGGACACAAATGTTGAGACTGGTGGGTGAAAAGGCTGTTGCATGGTTAGAAAGGAGACGACATTAACAGCTGCATGCACCTTGTTGTACAAGTAGTAAATGAACCCAGGTTCTGGGATGCTGCTGCTATGAACCCTATCTTTACAACTGTATATGGACCTGGTTCATTCTGATCTCAGGAATACCCTGAACAAACCTCAAGAGCAACTGCTCTCTTTTTGCCTTCACAAGAACCCCTATGCTGACAATAGAAGGCAAACTTTTGACTCATTTGTAACTTCAAAAAAGTTCTTCAATAATAGCTGTGTGGTGAGGAAACTACTGAGCCAGTGTATGAAACAGATGCTGCATGCATGGTGTGGATGGGTTGGTCAATTCAATGCAAACTCTAACACAGCCATTAAGCATATTGAAAGAACACTTGTGAATTAAAATGATGAACCCAAAAAAGTAACAGCAGATTGGCCACCAATCCCCCACACACATTCAGCATCCAAGATTAAATCAACAGTTTAATGTCAGATGGCATGGAGGCATGATACGGGATCTCTAGCAACATGAATTATCGAAGATGTTAACTCAAGTTGACTGCAAGATTGACAGATTTATTTATTGTTACTTGTACCGATGTACAGTGAAAAGCTTTGTTTATGAGCATTACAGGCAGATGATAGTAAGCAAGGATGTACCGAACAAAACATTTTGACGGAGGCATATAGGTAACATTGCACAGGGCATACAAGAGATCAGTATTATTTGAGGCTAGACAGTCCATTCAATAGTCTAATAATGGCCAGGAAGATGCTGTCCCTGAACCTACTGGTGAGTGTGTTTAGGCTTCTTATCTTCCGCCTGATGGAAGAGATGGTAGGAAATCATTACCAGGGGACGAAGGGTCTTTGATGATGTTGGCAGCTTTTCTGCAGCAGAGAGCCACATAAATGGAGTACATGGATGGAAGGTTGGCTCCTGTGATGGCCTGGGCTGTGTACACCAGCCTCTGTAGTTTCTTACGAACCTGGGTAAAACAGTTGCCATACCAGACTGTTGTGTATCCGGACAGTATGCATTCAATTGTGAGGGTCCTAATAGACACGCCAACTTTCCTGAGTCACCAAAAGAAGAAACATTGTTGTGCCTTTTTGATAGTCGCAATTACACGGGAAGACCAAGACAGATTGTCGGTTATTGTCACTCTGAGGAACTTGACGCTCTCCACTCTTTCAACCTCAGTTCCATTGATGTAGATGGGGGCATGTCCTCCTCATTTCTTACTAAAGTCAATGATTAGTTCTTTAGCTTTGCAGGTGTTGAGAGAGAGAGATTGTGCTCATTGCACCACATCACCAAACCCTCTATGAACCTTCTGTATTTTGACTCATCATTGTTAGATATCCATTCCACTATGGTGGTATCATCAGTAAACTTATAGATGGCATTCGTTCGGAATTTGACAACACAGTCATGGGTATATAGGGAGTACAGTAGGAGCGGAGACAATAGTTGAGGGCTCCAGTGTTGTGTTGTTGTGGAGGAGGTGCAGTTACCTATCTTCACTGATTGCTGTCTGTGGGTCAGAAAGCGGAGGATCCAGTTGTAGAGGGCAGAGGTGAGACCAAGGTCAGAGTTTTGAGGTGAGAATTCTCAAATTTAGCTTTTTGGCAAGCTCACAAGAGGGCTATGGAACTTTCTAACTTAAGCACAAACTGCAGATGTTGGAAACCTGAAAGACAAACAGAGTGCTGGAGAAACAGGAAGCCTGGCAGCATCTTTAGAGAGAAAATAGAATTAATGTTTCGAGTCCAATGCCCCTTCATCAGAACCTGCTGCATGACTACAGGAATCTATTTTCTTTCCTCAAAAGTTTCCATTTATTTATTTCTGCATTCAGAACTGGATTCTACACAGGTGCTCAACTGACTAAATTACCCTTGTGCCTAGATTCTGGAGAGCTAATTGGAGAGGAAAGTGGGCCTACCAAAGCATGTGGTTGTGCTGAGCCTGAAGTAAATCATTCAAAGTAGTACAGTATGCTGTGTGCTAATGTATCTGCATGAATCAAAATGATGCAGCATGTGGTCATAGAGTCAGAGATGAATGATCTGCCCAAGATTTTGGGATGGTCAACTCTGTTGCATGGAATAGATAAGAGATCCTGAAGAGCAGGAGACCTTCCATTTTCTGGTACCAAGTGGCTAACTGTTTCTCTAAGATCTGAGAGTTGGCAGGAGGAAATAGATTGAGCGAAGTGACCAAAAGACAAGATGATCCTATCCTGTAAACTCCTACTTGAACTTGTGGGCATGGGCAGAGGGTTGGAAAAAGATTACTGAGACTTCAAAGTGAAAATTTCCACATAATCCCATTTGCAGGAGACCACTATAAAAGGGAAAAGATGCAGATCTCAAAAACAGTGCTGAAATTAGTGGACACCCCAGCTTGGCCAAGGGATCTTAAAATCATGCATTACGCTCATTTTGTTAAATTCTATGCAAGAAGTCGAACACTCATCTTAGAAAGCTTATAAAGGATCAGACTCAAATTATAACAGAGCCGGAATAGATCATTCAGCTTTTCAAACTTTCACCACCATTCCAGATCCTGGCTAATCCGGTGTTCTTCAGGCATTTTCAGAATGCTAGATTTCCTGAAATCAGCCCCAATTCCTCCCAAAGCTGGAGTGTAATTTTTACAAACTCTGAAGTACTAAAAAGATTGAAATAAACCAAAATGTCAATCTATATTGGTGTCATCCAATGCCAAAAAATATCATCCATGTTAAAAACAAAATCTGTTTGATGAAGTAAGGAAGACAGCAGTAGGATTAATGCTACGTGAACATTTAAAAGAAACTTTATAAAGTACTGTATAAATTAACTATTCGCAAAAATAAGTCCCTTAAAATTAAACATAGTGGCAGTTTATACACAAAATTTGTCGTCAGTTGGAAAGTAGAGAGTAATAGAATGATTGACCTTCAGATGATGACCAATTTCTTCAGGCTGAGTATTACACATTACAATGGAACTCCCCACTTTATACTCCTTTGGGTTCCTGACCTTGCTAACATTACGTGCACTAGCACTTCTGCCGACTGATGAAAACCCACCAGCTGGTTAAAACCATCTGTGCAAACATACCAGTCCTTGATGACCTGGTCAATTCACTTACCATCCTGTCTCCAATCTCAGCAACGTTGCTGAGACTTACGTACCAAAAAACATACTTTTGATCAAGAAATGAGAAACATAGGAACAATACTAATCTTTCAACAGTAGATTCTGAACTACCACGGCAAGAATGATCTTCAAACTTGTATAGGACAGGTCAAGGTCCCTGTGCAGCCTTTCTCCATCACTGCAGTATCAGAACAAATCCTTATACACCGTTTGTGTTCTTCCACAAATGCTCTATATCTTGAAGGAAATACCCTCTCAACAGCCTAAATAGTAGATTGATCACAAACTCAGCAAGTGAAATTACTGTTGGCCTTTAGAGATTTGCATTTGCTTAAAGTTCTGAGACAATTGTTCTATTTGATAAACAAATTAGTGTCCTAGAACTGGGTATAGAGGACATAATTTCAAAGGCTGCAGAGGAAATAAAGAGTGTCAGGGCAGAGAAACCAGTTGCATAGTCAGTGCATCAAAACAAAGGGATGGAATTGTGCTATAGAAACAAGGTATCAAAAGATAGGATTGAACTATTTTTGTCTGTGCATTACAGTTAAATCATTCACGGCCAGAGGCAGGGGGAGCCATGACGCCAGATAATGAGCTGGTCAGAAGCCAGAGAACAGCATGACAATAAAAGTTTTGGAATTAAACGGGAAATGGATGGCAAAGAAACAGTCATGTTGTCCAAGACAGCCTCTTCACTGATCAAGCTCTCACAGCTGGTGAATAGAATTACTATACAGGGCTAATATAGATCTGTGGAGGGCTTTAATAATGTCAATATCATTGGTAGGGGGCACACAACAAGAACTTGTGCTTATATAATGCCTTTCATCATATGATACATTCTAAGGAATTTCACAGGGGCAGCATGAATGAATCTGGTCACATACAGTCATATTAGGCCAGACAACTGAAAGTTTAGGGAAGAAGGTAGATTTTATAGTGCTGTAAAGAAGGAAAGCGAGAGACAAGTATAGGAAGGGAATTCCAAAGCTCAGTACTTGAGATTATAATGACTAATGGTAGAGTATTTAAAATCAGGGATTACTTAACAAGGTCAGAATTAGATGAAAATATTTTGGAGGGGGAGCTCTAGGATACTATGGAGAAAGGAGTGAAGCAGTCATGGAAGAATCTGCAAATAAGGATGAGTAGGTTAAAGTAAAACATTGATTGGGAAGCTAATGTAGGTCAGTGGCATAGGCAGAAGTTTAGATGACGTTTGATGGCTAAAAAGGTGCAAGCGAGCCAGGAATGCTTGGAATAGTCATGACTAGGGGTACCAAGAACACAAATCAGGCTTTCAGCAGCAGATGAGCGGAGACGGGTGAAGTTTGACAACATTATGAAGAGGAAATAAAATGGTATTACTGATGGTAAGGATGAGGATCAAAGATGATACAAAGATTAATCTCAAGACTGTTGACAGGAAGAATGATGAAGTTAGGATAGCAGTTGGTAACTAATGTACTCACATGTTAAAGGGAGATAAAGTAGACTGAAAACAGGCTTCAATCAGCCCAAGGTGTCAATAGATTTAACAAGTGTACGGATAACAACCATGCAAAAAACATTCCAAATGGCAATATGCAACATATCAGCAGTTGCTAACTTGATGGCGGGCATAAACCCTGATAATGTGCAGCTACTAATAATTGCATATATTCAAATTGACAAAGCTGTTTTATCTGAAATTTCATAATTTACACTTAGAGTCATAGAGATGTACAGCATGGAAACAGACCCTTCTGTTCAATTTGTACAACAGTTGCTCTTTATATGTACAGCAAGCGTTAGGCAGTGCTTTCTCATTTCTTTAACATTGCAAAGGAGTTGTGAATGGGATATTATATTTTACACTGTTTGAAGCAATTTGCAGGGGGTCTTGTCAAACATTATTCTACCAATAGGGATGTTTTGGTCTTGACAAAATCTCTGAAGAGTACCTCCCATATCGGGGACTGACCGCTTTTTATTTTTCTACATCTTAACAAGGACAATATTTGTTCATTTTGATGTTCTAGAACTGAATGGATCGGTACCCCATCCAATTCTTGGGATAAATATTTTGGAAGAGAAAACAGACCATTGGATTTGCAAAGAACATTGAAAAATAGCCTGCAAAGTGCTACAAGACTTAAATATGAACAAACCTAGAGACTGCCAATGCTGGAATTCTGTCCAATCCACAAGTGTAACTTTAAACAAACCTTTTAAACTTATAACAGTCCTGTACAGATTAGAGTATCAATTACAAGATGACGAGAAACGTTTACACCAAGAGGAAAGTGGGAAATTAGCACAAATGGCTCAAAAACATACTTCATTAAAGTGGAGTGTGAAGCTCTGAGGGAAATAATAAGACTAAAGAGCAGAACTGTAGGGAGTAAGGCTATGGAGGCTCAGAATTTTGAATATCAATCACTTGCCTGTCTGGTAATTCTTCATCTGGGTGATTTATATGGTAACGTATGAAAAATCGTTCTGCATCTATTCTTTCTCCAGCAACTTTACTGCCATTTAACACTGTAACAGATGGCAACCTGTTCAGAAAAAAATAAATTAAACTAAAGCTCAACAGCAAGACAAGATGTCAGCTTGACTTTTACGAATAACTATCTAAATAGCAAACAAGTGACTTCAGCGCAACAAAGTATAAAAGTACAACTCAATCTCAGATCAGTATTATACAAGAACAGTGATGTGCTATACAGAATTCTAGGTTTCTTCACCGGTTAGTAGAGTTAAAAAGCTAACATTACATTAACTTGATGCAACCCATTTCTCCTTCTTTAAAGTATAAAATCAACGCCCACTTTGCCAGAAAATGTCCCATGCACTCAAATTTTGTTTGATAATTTTACAGTGAAGCTTGCTATATCTCACTGCATTAGTTGTACAATGTAAAATGCAAGATCCTTCCTATAATCAATGAACACTTAAAAAAAGTTAGGTTCTTAAAGAAACATTGGATACAATGGGAAGCAAGCAAAAAATGTGGAATTAGATGCAGTTTCTCGTATGGAGAAATGAAAAGATAGCAACTTGGTGTCTGTGCTGTGATGGCGATCTGGCATTTCCTGATCAGGTGCACACAGCACAAGAGATAATAATAAAGACAAATGAGATATTTTTGAAGGGAAGAATGGAGATTATGACAAATGAGCAGATGGAAAGTGCATTAAGATCCAAGTTACAACAAAGCAGTGAATTTGAACAGTTTAAAGCAGAACTGTGCTGCACTCTTTGGAAACTGGGTAAAAGATAAAACCATTGAAACAGTGCATGTTAAGATCATTTATAAGGCAAATATTTAGAACAATGTCTGTGCAAGAATGGATACCAGCAGCCACAATAAACATACCAGCCAAAGTCCCATACCTGCAGTTCAATGCAAATCCTTCACAACCACTAACACTCAGATGTTAAGTAGTGGGATAGAATTTGCAACACAAAACAAGGATTTACAAATGAGACTTTGTGGGTAAAGCTTAGGAATAAAAAGCAGATGGTCACATTGCTTGGGTCTATAATTTACTCCCAGCAGTCAACAGGCAAGAGAAGAGGTATGTAGACCAATCTCAGGAGGTGTGTAATAACAACAAGGCAACTACATTAGGGGATTTCAACTTTCCAATATGATTCTAACTAATCATAGCATAAAGAGTTTAGAGGGGACAGATTCTTGAAATGTAATCAGAAGAACGGTTTACAACATGTAGAAGGTCCAACAAGGGACACTGCAGTGCTGGTCTTAATCTTGGTCACAAAGTTGGACAGACAGTTGAGGCGGTAGTGAGGTGAATTTTAGTGGTTGTGACCACAACACATTGTCATGGAAAAGAGAAAAATTGATGGTCTGCAAAACAAAATCAAAAGTATTTTGGATTGAGGGAAGACAGAATTTTTTTTAAAATAGGGGAAAATCTGAAAGTGTATTCAAAAAGGAAATGGGGAAAGCACAGGCACAACATGTTCCTTTTGGAATGAAATGTAGAAGCAACAAGCCCAGGAATATTTAGGGACTGGATAAGGAAGAAGAAAAAAAAAGGCAGATGTAAAGGAAGCAAATCAACAGAATAAATGTGCATGGGAAAACTTAATTAGGAGAGCAAAGAAGGGGCTTAAAAATATGTAAAAATGGTGAGAATCAAAAAAAATATTCTAGACATATTACAGAAAAAAAGATACTTGTGTGTGTGGTAGGATTTTAAATGAGTTCTTCATTTCTGTCTTCATTCAGTGGGAGAAGAATGTAGGCACAGAATTCGAAGAGAGGGACTGTGAGGTTCATCAGCAGACTGAGAAGATGAGGAGCCATTGAAGGCTTTGGTAGGTGTAAAAGTGGACAAATCCCTAGGTCTGGATTAAGTGAAGTCCAAGCTTCAGTGGGGGCAAAGATCGACATTCAGGGAAACTGACCAAAATTTTAAAACTCTCTCTGGGCGTAGGGGAAGTGCTAGAGAACTGGATGGCAAACTAGATGGTTTTGCTTTTCAACAAAAGGAGACAGGGATAAACTAGGGAATTATAGAATTGAGAGTCTCACACTATTGGCAAGGAAACTATTAGAAGAAACTCCAAAGGAGACAGTTAGAAGTAACTCAGCAAGGTAATTCAAAATTGGTTTAGTGGTAGCAGACAGAGGGTGGTTGTAGAAGATTGGTGCCTGACTGACTGGAGGCCAGTATCATACTACAGGGATCAGAGGTGGGCCTTTTTTGGGGGGTGGGGGAAGGTGTGTAGTATAAGTAGGTTTGCAGATGACTCGGTGAGTAGCCAAGATGTTGACAGTGAGGAAGGTGGTCTTCAATTTCAAGGAGATATAAATGGCTGTGAATGTAGGCTTGCTCGCTGAGCTGGAAGGTTCATTTCCAGACGTTTCATCACCCTACTAGGTAACATCTTCAGTGGGCTTCCGGACAAAGCACTGTTGATAATTCCTGATTTCTATTTAAGTGTTTGGGTTTCTTTGGGTTGGTGACATCACCAGAGGAAATGTTGTCATTTCTTGTTCTTTTTCTCAGGGGGTGATAGGTGGGGTCTAACTCAATGTGTTAGTTGATAGAGTTCCGGTTGGAATGCCACGCTTTTAGGAACTCTCGTGCGTGTCTCTGTTTGGCTTGTCCTAGGACGGATGTGTAGTCCCAGTCGAAGTGGTGTCCTTCCTCAACTGTATGTAAGGATACTAGCGACAGAGGTCGTGTTGTTTTGTGGCTAGTTGATGTTCGTGTATCCTGGAGTACTCAGATCCCTTGGCATCATGGTAGCCCACAAACCCACTAAAACAGCAGCTAATGAACTTGAAAGATCCTATACAGACAAGCAAAAACTAATGTTATTTACAAAATACCGTGCAAGGACTGTAACAAAAACTACACTGGACAAACAGGCAGAAAACTAGCCACCAGGATACATGAACATCAACTAGCCACAAAATGACATGACCCTCTCTCACTAGCATCCTTACGTACAGATGGGGAAGGACACCACTTCAATTGGGACAACATATCCATCCTAGGTCAAGCCAAGCAGAGACACGTACGAGAATTCCTAGAAGCACGGCATTACAACTGGTACACTATCAACAAACAAAATCAAGTTTGACCCCATCTACCACCTCCTGAGAAAAAGAATAGGAAATGACATCACCAACCCAAAGAAACCCAAACACTTAAATAGAAAGCAGGAAATAACAGTGCTTCACCTGGAGGCCCACTGAAGATGCTTCCTAGTCGGGTGACAAAACGTCTGGAAATGAACCTTCCAGCTCAGCAAGTAAACCTACATCCAGAACCTCAACCTGAGCTACAAATCTTCTCAAAACTTGATATAGATGGTTGGTCAGATCAGTGACAGATGGAATTTAACCCTGGTAAATGAGAAGTGATACACTTTGGAAGTAGTAACAAGACAAGGTAGTATTGAATGAATGACAGGATATCAGGACAGTCAGTCAGGGGACCAGAAGGATTATGGGGTGCTTGCCCACAGATCCCTGAAGACAGGGATTTTAGTAGGTTAAGACGGCATATGGGACACTTGCCATTATCAATTGTGGCATAGATTATAAGAGCGGGAGGTTGTACTGGAGTTGTACAAAAGTTTAGTTAGACTACCACCTGTGCGTAGTTCTGGTTGCCATACCATAAGATGTGACTGCACTAGAGGGAGTGCAGGTAGATTCACTAGGATGTAACCTCGGCAGGAATATTTTAGCTCCAAGAGGTTTGATCAGTTCAAGTTGTTTTCTTGAAAGCAGAGGTTTGGGGGGGGGGGGGGGGGGGGGGGGGAAGATGGGGAGGTGGGGGGTGGCGGTGGCGGGATTGGGGGGGGGGGGGGGGGGGGAGGAGGCAGAAGTGGGTGTGGGGGATCTTGATAAAGTTATACAGATGAGGGGCATGAAGCGGAAGCAGCTGTTCCCCTTGGTTGAAGGGTCAATAACAAGACCACACAATTTTAAAGGTGAAGGGCAGGATGTTTAGTAGGGATTTAAGAAAAACTTGTTTCACCCAGAGGGTTGTGGGAATCTAGAATTCACTGCCTGGGAGGATTGTATAGGCAGAAAACCTCAGCACCTTTACAACGTACATGAATGTCATAACATTCAAGGCTGTGTGGGGAGTGCTGGAAAATGGGATTAATGGAGATAGATCAGCACAGACTTGATGGGCTGAAGATCCTCTTTTGTGCTGTATCACGCCATGACTCTATAAACCCTCTCTGGCTCATTATCAGAAGTAACCTCCCTCTCGCTCAATAAATATTCTCATGACTGATCAAAAGATTATGTTTACCTAGCAATGATGAGTTTGCGTCGTTCCTCCTCAGAATAACTCTGGAGCAAAGGAATTCCTAGAAGCCTCACTTCTTCCAATTTGGGGAATGCTTTGAGTTTATCAATGTCATCCCACGAGCTTAGTCCTAGTGGATAACAGTACTGAGTTAGCATCTGCAGTTACCACCAAAGCAGCGTGCTTAATCAAACTTTGGAACTCACTTCAAATTCATAGCACCTTTTATCAGCTCATGTGATATTATCAGAGAAATAGATTACTTAGATTTAACAAGTCAGAAAAATGACATCACAAACTTAACCTGGGTAAATTGAAGCCTAGTGATTTCCAACCTAGAGCGAAATCGCACGAGTTAATGCAATCAAAGCTTTAAATTTGAAAAATGAGTCTTTGGCTAAGAATTATGCACATGCTATTCCATTTAAAAAAAGGGAAGGAAACAGATAACTGGCAACTACATTTGGATTTGTCCTGCTTTTTGTGTACAGGACATACCTGGGCAATTTTTCACATGGTTGGTTATATGCCAGGGGTGTTGGTTAGGGATACAGCAAGTTCCAGAGCAGAAGTCTTCAGTACTATTGCCAGAATATTGGCAGGGACCACACTCTTTGCAGTATGCAGTGCTTTCAACCATTTCTTGGTATCAGAATGGCTAAAGACTGGCATCTGTGACATTGTGAACCTCTGGAGAAAGTAGAAATGGATTAACCACTTGGCCCTTCAGGTTAAAGATTATTGTGAATGCTTCAACCTTATCTTTCACACTGATGTGCTAGGTTCTCCCATCACTGAGGATGGAAAACAAACAGGACTGCAGATGCTGGGAAAAAAAAACCTCAGGTTTGGCAGTATCTGTGGAGAGAAAGGACAGTTAATGTTTCAGGTCCAGTGACTGGGTTGGAGATATTTATAGAGCCTTGTCCTCCAGTGAGAGAGTTGTTTAATTGTCTATTACCATTCACAATTGGAGGTGTCAGGACTATAAAGCTTAGATCTCATTCACTGGTTGTGGGATTGCTTAGTTCTGTCTATCGCTTATGACACTTGGTACTCTAGTAATCCTATTTTGTGGATGTAACTTAAAAGGAATGAGAATGGTAATGGGAAAAATTTAAAGAGCACGAAGGAATTGCATAAACTGTTCATTGCTGTTTGGCATAAAAATAAAATAGGGAAGATGGCCAGACCACAGCTATTAAGGAACATTAGGAATTCTATTAGATCCAACGAAAGGGCACCTGTGGGGTTTTTTTTGCCTTAAGGATTGGGAGCTGTTTAGATTTCAGCAAAAGAAAATAAAGGATTAAGGGAAAAATAGAGTATAGAAATAGCTGTGGGAAGCACTCAAACCGAACATAAAAGCTTCTAAAAGACATGTGAAGAGAAAAGATTAGTTAAGACAAACGTAAGCCCCTTATTCAGCTTACAGAAATGGAAAAAAATGTTGCTGTGTCACTTAAGATTCTGACTCATTATTAAAAGGAAATGTCACCATTGCTTAGATGGACAAGTGAAAAAAAGAGTGTTTTGGAATAAAGGCATGGACTACTTTTCATTTATATAAATGGTTTGAACATAGCCACATGAAGAAGTGCACTAAAAAAAAAATTGGGGATGACAAAGTGAGGAAGAAAGCAGAAGTATGTAGGTCAACTTAAACTGGGTGATGGACTGGGCAGATATACATCCATCTGACACAGAACTGTGAATTAGCATATCCTGAGGAAAACAGCATTGCAGAAGAGGCATAAAAAGATTCAGAGGAGGAGCATAATGAGTAGTTGTGTAGGTATACAGACAATTAAAATGAAATGCAGATAGAAAAGGAAATACCATGTGGTCATCATTGAAGAATGAAGAGAATTAGAAGAATGTGTCCCTGTGGAGTGCAATTAGAAGATGTGAATGGCCCGGAGACAATGGTTACAAAATAAAGTGCAGCTTTTCCAGGATTTTGTTAGCTTCTGAATCAACAATATTCTCCCAAATGAAATATATAGAGTTCTCAGAGAATAACGTGCCCATTCGAAATTTCTGGGATAAGAGATGCTTTGTCTGCATTAAGATATTACTTCAAGTACACACAGAAATTAGCTTGAAATTAAATCTGGACTTCCTCTCATCAAGTAATGGAATCTCTGACTGAACAGGAAAGAATAAAGCTGTGATTAGTTCAGCAGGCATTCCGTTTAACCCAATAATCCAAAGAATGGATTACCAATTTTGATGAACAGAAATTGGCCTAAAAAATAACCCTTTTATTCTACAGGTGTGCCTGAACCAGAGTGTGTTTCCAGTGAGTTCAGATTTTCAGTATTTGGAATATTTTGCTTTCATAACTCAAACTTAACACTAACATTATAGCACAGAGAAAGTAATTCTATAATATATGATGCACTTGCATAAATGCAATCAGCATTTGGAACTTAGCATATTTCAGTTTTATTTGTATTCCAAACAAATGCGAATTGATCTAATTACATGTTATACCTGAGTTATGAAGATTAATTGATCGTAGGTTTTGGAAAAGTCGTGCCAGAGTTCCCTGAGAATCTGTGATGCTGGTCAGGTTGTTGTTTGCCAGGATTAATGTGTCCAAGCCTGGGAACATTTGTCCAAGTTTGTGTACCTCTGCCCAGTCAGTGAGATTATTATCAGTGATATGTAGAAGTCGAAGTGACGGGTAGGAGCAGGACGACAGTGATACTGCCCTGTAGTTATTAAAGCACAGGAAGAGCTCCTCTAACCTGCAATGGAGAAGGCCAAAAGAGAAACAAGAGTGCAAGAGAGGTCAAGAAGGACAGAAGTTTAAAAAAAGGTACAGGGAGTGAATGGAAATGAGAAAGGGAATAGAGAAATGGAAATGGTTAGTTTCACAGATATACATCATACATTCTACCAATCTTAATTTGCAGATTCAGAAATGAAAACCCTATGAAAGCCCCTGAACCAGTAACCTCCAAGATTAGTCCACACCAAAACCACTGATTCACAAGTTTACTTTTTTCATATGTGGGACTACAAACCAATAAATATTATCTGGAATTCCCTCCCCAAGGGCATTGTGGGTTAACCTACAGTATGTGGCCTGGAGCTGTTCAATGCAGCAGTTTACTTCCATCTTCTCAAGGTCAACCAGGGAGAGGCAATAAGATGTTGGCCATGCAGCAATGTCCACATCTCTTGAGTGAACAAAGAATCAAGACCCAGATAACAGTTTACTTTTGGATAGAATCTTGAAGCAAACAGTTACAACAGCATAGTATAGGGATTTCAAACAGTGAACTGAAACTAAACATTGGACCAAAGTCTGATTTCTCATTCCATCATTCTGTTTCAGAAACCACATTTGCCTTTTAGGAAATTCAGTTACCTTGGAAACTTGTTTGCATTCTCTAGAATTCTCCTGTTGTGCTGAACTTCACACCACATTTTAGACAAAAAGGCTAAGGGCTACTGCAGGCAGCTAGGACAATGTATTCACCCCACAAGAAATTAATAAACTATAACAAATCAGGAACAGAGTGTATGCTTACAATATCCTTCATTATTCTACACAAATGGGCGTAAAAATATTTGATTCAAACAATATCATGCAAGAAAGGGAAATTATGCCTGACATATGCACTAGAATTCTTTGAAGAGTCTTCAAGCAGAATAGATTAAGAGCAACCAGTGGATGGAATATAAATATAAATATAAATATATATTATGGATTTCCAGAAGGCATTTGCTAAGGTACCAGACATTCAAGGTTTGTGCGAAGATTTGTAGCTCGGGTGCTCGTTGTTGTGGTTCTGTTCGCCGAGCTGGAAGTTTTTGTTGCAAACGTTTCGTCCCCTGGCTAGGCGACATCATCAGTGCTTTGGAGCCTCCTGCGAAGCGCTTCTTTGATGTTTCTTCCGGTATTTATAGTGCTCTGTCCTTGCCGCTTCCGGGTGTCAGTTTCAGCTGTCCGCTGTAGTGGTTGGTATATTGGGTCCAGGTCGATGTGTTTATTGATGGAGTTTGTGGATGAATGCCATGCCTCTAGGAATTCCCCGGCTTTTCTCTGTCTGGCTTGCCCTATGATAGTAGTGTTTTCCCAGTCAAATTCATGTTGCTTGTTGTCTGCGTGTGTGGCTACTAGGGATAGCTGGTCGTGTCGTTTCGTGGCTAGTTGATGTTCATGTATGCGGATTGTTAGCTGTCTTCCTGTTTGTCCTATATAGTGTTTTGTGCAGTCCTTGCATGGTATTTTGTAAACTACATTAGTTTTGCTCATGTTGGGTATCGGGTCCTTTGTTCTAGTGAGTTGTTGCCTGAGCGTGGCTGTTGGTTTGTGTGCCGTTATGAGTCCTAAGGGTCGCAGTAGTCTGGCTGTCAGTTCTGAAACTCTCCTGATGTATGGTAGCCACACTACCATACATCAGGAGAGTTTCAGAACTGACAGCCAGACTACTGCGACCCTTAGGACTCATAACGGCACACAAACCAACAGCCACGCTCAGGCAACAACTCACTAGAACAAAGGACCCGATACCCAACATGAGCAAACCTAATGTAGTTTACAAAATACCATGCAAGGACTGCACAAAACACTATATAGGACAAACAGGAAGACAGCTAACAATCCGCATACATGAACATCAACTAGCCACGAAACGACACGACCAGCTATCCCTAGTAGCCACACACGCAGACAACAAGCAACATGAATTCGACTGGGAAAACACTACTATCATAGGGCAAGCCAGACAGAGAAAAGCCGGGGAATTCCTAGAGGCATGGCATTCATCCACAAACTCCATCAACAAGCACATCGACCACGACCCAATATACCAACCACTACAGCGGACAGCTGAAACTGACACCCGGAAGCGGCAAGGACAGAGCACTATAAATACCGGAAGAAACATCAAAGAAGCGCTTCGCAGGAGGCTCCAAAGCACTGATGATGTCGCCTAGCCAGGGGACGAAACGTTTGCAACAAAAACTTCCAGCTTGGCGAACAGAACCGTACCAAACATTGGCAAGCAAAATAAGACTGCATGGTATTAGAGCAGCATATTAACATGGATAGATGACTAGCTGATTAATAGAAGATAGAGTGCGGATGTTCAAGGGTCACTTTCAAGATGGCAATTTCTAATCCCCTTGTAGTCACAGGAATATATTTTAATGACTTGGATGACAGAAGTGACTAATATGTTTGCAGATGACAAAAATAGGTGGGATGGCAAGTGGCAAGATTCCTCATGAGTCTGCACAGAAACAGACAAGGATAAGCAAATGGGCAAAAACTTGGCTGATGTAATATAATCTTGGAAAATGTGAGGTTGAGAGAGTTCAGTATTATTTAAAAGGAGAATAACTGTAGACATTTGTATCACAAAGTCACTGTTAGTATCCACATTCAAAACCTTGGTTATCCTCCTTCACAGAGCTACAGAAATGAAATCCTTTCCTTAAAAGGGTAGAGGCTACACTGAAATGGAGTATGACATAATATGAGCATACTGCTTCACAAAATAGCTAAATAAAAAGTTAGCTGTACATGCTGCTATTCTGTCCATCAGCATGCTCTCAAACACCGGCTGCTTGTTACAGGTGTCACTTGTACATATCCCTGCAGCATCGCTGGAGAACTGGGACCTTATTCATCTTCAGGGCACTATATGATTATTTGTATAAAAATAACGTTATTTTTAGGTTATGATGAAAAAAAACGACAGCACTAGGCAATGACACTAATTTAACAAGCCGGTGCAAGCACGATGGGATGAATCATCACCTTCTGCACTGTCGCACTTCTATGATTCTTATTCAAGTTTGGTACACAGGAGGGAAAGACCAGGAAAAAACAAAAAGAAACAAAATTCCCTGGAATAAGAGATCAAACACCCAAAATTAATAATTGGGTGCAGTTTTAAACAGTTAAATGCTTGATTTTTTTCAAAACCATCCAGCTAATATTAAACTTGACTAAATAACACTTGAAATTAAGAAAAACATTTGAGAGGATGATGACGACGACGTTGACAACAACATTAGATAGACAACAGATGTTCACTGAACAAGATACAACAATATTTTGCTGTCAGTAATAGTAGGGAGCGGCCAATGGGACACATGGGAATGCGTACTTGGTAGACCAGCTCCCTTCCCTATTTACTACGAGGGAAGATACCTTGCTCAAGCTAAAAAGTACCAATAGTCAAAGGTGAAGTAGGATGTTACCCACCTGAACAGTACAATTTATGCAGTGGACAGCAAATGGTCATTAGCGATGTAGCATTGGGATTCTTTGCTTTCAACAACCAGCACTTAAATAACTACACAGGCTCAGTAGTGACATTCCAAGATCGGGGAAAAAGAAAAAAGGAAAGTAACAGGAAATTGGTGGTATCAAGGATACCTTATGCCACTGCTGATTAATAAACAAGACCAAGACCATCAGGGACAGGCAACAAATGCTAGCGTTGATGGCGATGCCCATACTTTGTGACGAAAACGTAGGAACGTATATAGTACCCAACAACTTGCGGTGATTATTGGCCCAGTCAGAAAGCTCTGGTTGGTTAGTTAAAAAAAATGGAAAAAAAAGTCAACAACTTCTAACTTGCTCAAATACTGAGGATTTATACTGCACAGTTACACCAGAGATACATTTGTGTGTGGAGTTTATGAAACCATTACAAAAGCAGACTAGAGAAAAGAATCTGGAAAAAAGCATAAATCAAAGAAACATCAGTGTTTTTGCCCGAGGCATACAAAACACAAAAGGTACCAAACATCTCAAGGTGATGGGTCTAGAAATTCTTCTTTCAACACTGACATCTAGTGGTAGACTTGCTTAAAGTCTGGTTGACTTGCAATTAAAAGAGAAACAACGTGTAATAGACACATTGGAATACACGCAAATATTACCTATCAAGGCAAACTTCAAAAGTATCTTCATCTATAAAGACACAATGACATAGGAAAACAGAATAGGAGGAGACAGCAGACAGTAGGGGAGTGTGAAGAATTTAGCTCAGATGTAGACAGGGAAGAAAGAGCGTTATACTTTGTTTGGGGAGTAGTGGTTAGGTTAAGGGCGAGAGAATCTGAAGGTGGGTAGGGGAAACAGCTGGTTTGAGGGGAAGGTGTTAGGGGAAATAGTGTGGTATATTCAGAACCCCCAGAAAGAGAAATACAAAGTTGAGGAAAAGGATGTGGCTGAAAGTGAGTAGGAAACAGAATACTAGAGACAAAACTGTTCTTAGGATGGATGAATTAAAAGCAGTCATATTTCATTATTAATTAATATTTGCAGCTTCAAAGGTAAGAAAGTCTGTAAAAGGGAGAAGATACGGCAATAAACAGTAGAGAATAAAGAAATTCAGGGACAAACATGCATGAGTTACAAGTTCCTACCCTGATAATTCCTGCAACAAAATATGAACGGTTTCCCATGAAACTTTGGTGTTGTTGAGGACGAGTCTCTGTATTCGAGAGAATGAGGCAGCGCAAACTGAATCTAAACTGGCCTCAATCAGAGGATTTGAGGTGAGGTTCAGAAATGTCAGCTTGGCAAGATTTGATACAATTTTGCTGATCTGTAAAACATAAAAGGATAGAGTAGCAGAAGAGACCATTAGAAACACAAACTGACCTGTGAATAACTGATTACTGTCAAAAGGACAAGACAGGTCTAACAAACTATCAACCTAACACTGACGTAATAAAACTCCAAGCACTGCTTCTTTGCCTTTGTCGTTTCTCTGGAGAGCCTGCCTTCTTACAATGATCCACTGCTATAATAAGGATGGGGTTAGGACACTTCAGAGGTTGGGAGTGCATTGTTGGTTGATATTTTTGGTGTCCCACAGTACAATGAGTTCATGACTATAACCTCTATTTTTGGGTAGATATAATTGAATCTACAATCTAAACTTTTCATAAAGATTCAACCATAGATAAATGCCCCTAGTTAAAATGCAGCTTTGCAGATCAATAACTTAACTAGATTTCTGCTGTCCCACTTCACAAGCTTGATGCCATTACCTTCCTACTCTCCATTCCTCTTCTGATGACTTTTTAAAAAAAAGTCAAATCCTGATATCTTGTCACAATTCAGCTTCATATTAATCTCTCCCTATCACTCAATTCCCTTCATTTTGCTTTTAGCCCTGCTCTAATTACCAAGCCGAGCTTGGTTAAAGTCATAAGCAATATCCTTCTGGTTTCCATGCAGTAAATTGGGTTGAATGCATTAGTCTAAAATGCTTTCTTAAAATCCAGAAAGATATTGTACACTATTGGCTACACACCATTTTGTGTCTTATTTCCTAAGACCGATGAAATAATCACCTATGCGATCTCTGATTTGCAGTCATGTCAAGTGTCTCAGATGAGCTTATATTCCTCATAACTCGAGTGTTCAAGCACCGTAAAATTTAAAAAAGGTCTATAATTTGATTATTAATTCCTCTCACTCTTAGAATGGTTACAAAGTACACAAGGCTACTTGACTCATTCTGTCCATTTGGCCTCTCTACAAGACCAACTTCGCCCTTTTCCTTAGATCTTGCTTTTATATTATGTACCTCTATGGATAAAGTCCAGGATTCGGTACATCTTTGTTAATGCACTTTCACTATCTTCCCTCCTACCTTCAATAATTTCTGTGCATATACCGCAGGTCCCTGTTTCTGCATTCCCTACATATTTCTACTGTTTGGTACATATCACTATGACTCAATCTTCCTATTAAAAAAAAAGGATCATTTGTCACTTTTCTGCATTAAATTTGATCACATTTGCCCTATCAATTGCTATATACACTCTCCACTATTTTGGAACTGAATGTTACATTTGCTGTTTTCCAGTCCTCAGATTTGAACCAAGGTCCATGAATTCAGAGAGATACTCACAAAAGTACTTACGTTCACAAGGAACCTTGAATTTCTTACCTTGAATTTTAACAAACGTCCAACTATGTCCCTTCATTATGCAAATCAGTTCAGATTTACCTTTAAACTGGACCCATAATTCCCATATTCTTTTCAAAAGCGAATAATACTTCAACAATTTCTCTTCTAGTACTATTTTTCAATTCTCTATGTTTAATTGTCCAATCGATTTTTGACTTTACGCTTCTGGCTCAGAAGATATGTACTGTTGTATCAACAGTCTTAAAATGGATCAGTGATATCCTTTTAGCTTTCATGATAATTTGGCTGCAACTCCTTTACAATGCCCAGCTAGAAGAGTTAAGTTCCTGGACAGGATTGCCTTATTCCTTTCAGCTTTCAATTCCTTTCTTGTTTATCAAAATTTATACAAGCTAAAAATAGGACAGTTATATACTTTTTTTTAAAAGAAAGTATAAAATTGTCACCTAAGTATTTTAGACATCAGTCTTCCCAACTAGTAGCAGAGGCTGGCCTTAGCATTTCAATGTTCCAAAGTGTTTGCATACGTTGCCATAGGTATCAACTTACTTGCAGTGGCACTGGATTTAACCGGTGGAAACAACATTTGTATTGTTAGATGACTGAATAACTAAGACACCATCGAGCAAGAACAGGGAGAAAAGGCTGTTATGATAAATGTCAATGTAGCACCTCAACCTCTTGCCATTTGCACTTTGTCCATACCTGCTTCTATAACTAGTTGCATGACTATTTTACAGGTTGCAACAGGGGTTTTTTGACCAGAGCATAGTCAGCAGCTAAGCCTGAAAACCTCTGCCTTTTGAACCTCAGATTCATTCAGAATGATTTTGCCTCTTACTGCCTCAGACTTCATAAGTATCTGCATTGCACTTCTGATAATGAGTAAGCCAGTACTGGTCAGTGCTAATAATCTACTAAATACAATGTATTGGAAGAAGTTTACATTTCTAAAACACAGGCACCAAGCAGGCTTCTAAATATAGAACAAACAACAGTACAGCACAGAACAGACCCTTCAGTGCTCAATGTTATGCCGGCCTTTTATCCTACTCCAAGATTACACTAACCTACATACCCTTCATTGTATTAACTCCCATGTGCCTATCCAAGAGACCTTGGAATGTCCTTAATGTATCTGACTCTCCTACCACTGCTGGCAGTACATTCTACACAATCACTCTGTGTAAAGAACCTACCTCTGACATGTCCGTTGAACCTTCCTCCAATTACCTTAAATTTATGACCCCTCACGACAAACATTTCCACTCTGGGAAAATGTCTCTGGCTATCCATTCTATCTATGCCTCTCAACATCTTGTACATCTGTCAAATCACCTCTCATCCTTCTTCACTCCAATGAGAAAAGCGCTAGCTACCTCAACCTTTCTTCATAAGACACGCCCTCCAGTCCAGGCAGCATGCTGGTAAATCTCCTCTGCACTCTCTAAAGCTTCTATATCCTGCCTATAATGAGGTGACCAGAATTGAACACAATATTTCAAGTGTGGTCTAACCAGGGCTTTATAGAGCTGCAGCATTACCTCACAGCTCTTAAACTCAATCCCCCTGTTAACGAAAACCAACACCTTCAAAACAACCCTTTTAACTTGAGTGACAACTTTGGAAGATCTATGGACATGGACCCCAAGATCCCTGTGTTTCTCCACACGGTCAATAATCCTGCATTTAACCCTGTATCCTGCATTCAAATTCAACCTTCCAAAGTGAATCACTTCACACTTTTCCAGGTTGAACTCCATCTGCCACTTTTCTGCCAGTTCTGCAACCGGTCAATGTCCCATTACAGCCCTCCACACCATCCTAAATGCCATCAACCTTTGTGTCATCAGCAAACTTGATAACCCACCCTTCCACTTCCTCATCCAAAACCTTTATAAAAATTACAAAGAGCAGAGGTCACTGAACCAATCCCTGCAGTACACCACTGGTCACCGAGCTCCAGGCTGAATACTTTCCGTCTACCACCACCTTCTTGTCTTCTATGGGCCAGCCAATTTTGTATCCAGACAGACAGGTTTCCCTGTATCTTTTTTTTGTTTAGATTAGATTACTTACAGTGTGGAAACAGGCCCTTCGGCCCAACAAGTCCACACCGACCCGCCGAAGCGCCACCCACCCATACCCCTACATTTACCCCTTACTTAACACTACGGGCAATTTAGCATGGCCAATTCACCTGACCTGCACATCTTTGTGACTGTGGGAGGAAACCGGAACACCCAGAGGAAACCCACGCAGACACGGGGAGAACGTGCAAACTCCAAACAGTCAGTCACCTGAGGCGGGAATTGAACCCAGGTCCCTGGCGCTGTGAGGCAGCAGTGCTAACCACTGTGCCACCCAGATCCTAGGTCTCCTTACTTTCTGAATGAGCCTAACATTGGGGAACCTTATCAAACGCCTTGCTAAAATCCATGTACACCACATCCTCTGTTCTACCTTCATCGTGTTTTGTCACATCCTCAAAAAATTCAATAAGGCTTGGGAAGCATGACCTGCCCCTCACAAAGTCATGTAATCAAACTATGGTTTTCCAATTAATATAAATCCTGTCTCTCAGAATCCTCTCCAATACTTTACCCACCACTGATGTTAGACTGACTGGTTTGTAATTCCCAGGATTATCCCTATTCCCATTCTTGAACATGGGAATAACATTTGCCGCCTTCTAATCATCTGGGACTACTCCAGTGGGAAACGAGGACACAAAGATCATCACCAAAGGCACAGCAATCTCTTCCCTTGCTTCCTGTAGTAATCTAGGGTACATCCCATCTGGCCCAGGGGACTTATCCATCCTTATGATTAGATTACTTAGTGTGGAAACAAGCCCTTCGGCCCAACCACTCCACACCGACCCGCCGAAGCGCAACCCACCCAGGCCCATACCCCACATTTATCCCTTCACCTAACACTACAGGAAATTTAGCATGGTCAATTCACCTCACCTGCACATTTTTGGACTGTGGGAGGAAACTGGAGCACACGGAGGAAACCCACACAGACATGGGGAGAACGTGCAAACTCCACACAGTCAGTTGCCCAAGGCGGGAATTGAACCTGGGTCTCTGGTGCTGAGAGGCAGCAGTGCTAACCACTGTGCCACCGTGCCGCCCACTCTACTGCACCTGCTATTCCCAGGCGGTCTCCCATCCAAGTACTAACCAGTCCTGAGTCTGCTTAGCTTCCAAGATCAGACGAGATCAGGCGTTTTCAGACTAGTATGGCCGTAGGCAAATGTTTTGTAAAATTTTCAGCACGTCCTCCTTCCTAACATCAACCTGTTCTAGCATATCAGCCTAGGTTATGCTGTGCTCAGAAACATCAAGGTCCTTCTCAGTAGTGAATACTTTAGCAAGGTATTCATTAAGAACTTCCTCTATCACCTCCGACTCCAGGCACAAGTTCCCTCCACTATCCACGATTGGCCTGGTCGCCTTAGGGCTTTCCTTAATCGTACCTGTTAAGGCTTTTCCAAGCCCCCTTCTAGTTCTCTTAAGTCCATTCCTCAGTTCCTTCCTGGCTGCCTTATAACCCTCCAAAGCCTTGTCAAATCCTTGCCACCGCAACCTTAAGTGAGCTTCGTTTTGCCTCTTGACCAGATTTGCCTCACCCAACGTTCTTTCAACCTACCATTCCTTCCTTGCCTCAGTGGGACAAACTTGTCCAGCACAATCAGCAGGTGCTTCCTAAACAATTTCCACATTGCTGTTGTGCATTTCTTTGAAAACATCTGTTCCCAATTTAAGATTCCTGACGAAGGGCTTTTGCCCCAAAACGTGGATTTTCCTGGTCCTTGGATGCTGCCTGACCTGCTGTGCTTTTCCAGCACCACACTCCGGTCCCAAGTTAGGCACCTCAGTTCCTGCCTAATAGCATTGTAATTTCCCCTCCCCAATTAAATGCTTTCCCATACCGTCTGCTTCTATCCCTCTCCTCGAGTTTAGGGAAGGTCATGGAGTTATGATCACTATTATCAACGAAATGCTCTCCCACAGAGATCATTGCCATGCACCAAATCCAATATGGCCTCCCCTCTAGTCAGCCTATCTACATTTTGAGTCATGAACCCCTTCCTGGACACACCTGACAAAAGTCGCTCCATCCAAAATATTTGAGCTAAGTAGGTTCCAATCAATGTTAGGGAAGTTAGAATCACCCACAACAACAGCCCTGCTACTACTGCATCTTTCCAAATTCTGCCTCCCAATCTGCTCCTTCATGTCTTTTTGCTATTTTGGGGGAGGGGGGGGGGGGGGGGGGGGGGGGGGGGGGGGGGGGAGGGGGTCTGTAGAAAACTCCCAATAAAGTGACTGCTCCTTTCCTGCTTCTGAGTTCCACCCATACTGACTCTGTAGACAAACCCCCTCCCCCCATCAACGATTTCCCTTTCTGCAGCTGTGCTACTATCTGAGTAACAATGTCACATGAGTTTAATATCAGTAGTAGGGAAACGTTTGGAGAAAATACAGGAGAAAGAAATTAATCTGTTTAGATAGACCAGGTTTGATCAGGGAGAGTCAACATGGCTCGCTGTCAGAGGGAGGTCACTGTTAACAAATCTAGTGGAATTTCTCGAGGTGGTGACCAAGTATGAAAGAGGGTAGGGAAAATGCAGTTCATATGGATTCCAGCAAGGCCTCTGACAATGTTTCACATGAGAAACTAATAAAAAAGGTATAAGCTCATGCAGTCAGGGCAACTTGACAAGTTGAACCGAAAATTGGCTTAATGGCAGAAGACAAAGGGTAGTTGAAAAGCTGTTTGGGAGACTGATTAGAACCTGTTGGGCAGTGCTACATCCTTTAATGTTTGTGATATTCATAAAAGAGGTAGATGACAATTTTTAGCTGGGGAAATAGTTAATTAAATTTGTGGATAACACAGATTGGCCGGGTGGCCTAGTGTGGGGGAAGGTACTTGATCACAGGAGGATATCAATGGATTGGTCAGATGGGCAGGCCAGTGGCAGATGGAATTTAACTCCAATAAATAATAACTTATACACTTAAGAAGGGAAAAGACAAAGAAGTATTCGCTGAATAGCAAGACATTAGAATAGCTAAAAGGATCAAAAGGATGTTGTGGCGCTTTCCAACAGGTCCTGGAAGGTGGCAGGATAGAATAATAAGGCCATTATGTGGCAAACAGGACACTTGCAGTTATCAGTTGTAGCATCGATTATGAGAGCAGGGAGGTCATGTTGGAGCTTTACAGCACTTTGATTAGGCCGCAGAGAGAGCACAGAATACAGTTCTAGTCACCATATTATAAGGAGGATGTGAATGAACTGGAGGGGATGAAAAGCGAGTTCACTAGAATACTGCTTAGGATGGCGTATTTCAGCCAAACACAGGAGCTTGATAAACTTGCGTTTCTCTTTGCAGCAGAAAAGGGGAGAGGATCCTGATGGAGTTGCACAAGATTAAGAGGGGCATGCAGCTGTTCCCTTTAGTCAAAGGGCCAATAACAAGAAGGAATAATTTTAAGGTGAAAGGCAAAACAAAAATATCTCAGCCAGAGGAGGTGGTCTGCACTGCCTGGAAGAGTAGTTGATGTGAAATATCTCAAGTTTTTATAAAATACTTGGGATGAGCACTTAACGTCATAACAGTCAAGGCTATAGGTCTATGGCATGACAGTGGGACTCGTGCAGGCAGTACATTTTTGGCATGACAGACTCTACAGTCTGAAGGGCCTTTTCTGTACTGTATGAGGAAGAGTGAGAAGGTTGATGGTTTAGGGAGATCTCCAGGAGGAGTAGGACAGCTATAAACTCTACTAAGAGAAAAAAAGGGAACAAGGTAAAGTTTAATAAAAATGGAGAGAATTAGATACATTGATCCTAGAGACGATAAAGACATTAAGGCCATACACAAGATCCTTGATGTTTTAATCAGTTAACACAATGCAAATAGTTTAACAAGAAAGACTAGCCAGATGCCTGGGTCAGTTTCTGGCCTTCATTGAGTTAACTGTTCTGAACGGAGATACCTACAGAATTGGAAGAGCAAAATCAAAGTTTGTGTTTCTGGTCACATCCAATGATCACTGATGGAGGGTTTGTCTGAACATTAAGTTAAGACACAGTTGAGCTTAGCTGTGACGCCATTGTGCAGTCAAATTCTGGGCAACACTCACATATATGATCTTTACTGGGACATGGCACCAGGGCCAGGTGTAAACAGTTCTGAAGAAGGTTCCGCACTCAACAAGTTAGTTTGCTGATTTTCTCCACAAATGCTGACTGATCTGCTGTGTTCCCAACCTTTGCTGTTTTGTATGACAATTATTGCCTTGCAACCACAGGCCATCAAGGAGCTGGTCCCTGTAAGAAAGGAGGGAATCAAGGGGAAAAAAACAAAAGGAAAGAAAGAGCTACAGAGTAAAACAAAAACATGGGAAAGGAGAAAATGATTAAATTGCAGAACTAAGTGCGCTGTTACCTTTTTAGTGAAATAGCCTATGAATAATACAGCAACACTTGCCAGTGTGTGGAACCTACCAGCTGTGCTCAGTAATTCTTGGTTCATAACCTATTTACCTCGTACCAGTCTTGTAGATTATTATCAGACAGGTCGAGTTCAGAGACATGCGAGCAGAAGGCAGCAATATCGCTTTCCTTTCCAGCAGTTGTAATTCCACAACCATCCAGCACGAGGATAGTTGGGAGATTCAGGCGTGCTAAAGGAAATGAAAAATTCAAAATCAATTCTGAATGTAAGTGACCAATAGCAGATTATTAGTGAGATAATGTACCTATCATTTGCTACCTGCTGGGAAGCAATGAATGGGAAAGAAAAGCAACTTGCAGTTTCACTTCTTTTCAAATATTACCATAAGCTGCCTGCAAGAGAATAATTTATTTCCAACACCAGCAACCAAAAATACACAAGATGCAAAAGGACCAAAACATAGGTATAAGCACAAACAATTTTTTTTAAATTTAAAAACTGACATTTGCACCGAGGTACTTGCACCTCAGATGGCACCATTAAAGGCAGCCGTTATAAAGTACATTTTCACAGTACATCTGCACTGGAGTACAAGTAACAGTAAAGAATATTCACACATGTATCTCAAACAAATGCCGACCAAAATGTACGCATAGACAAAAGAAAACTTTGGGATGGGTCAGAACAAAAGATAAATCTTATGGGATTCTTTCTAGGTGGTGTGTAATGACATCCACAGCTGTGGGCAACTATGCATATACACTTTCCAGAAAAGTGCATGTGCACAATTCCAGATACTGTGTCATGTAAAACATATGATCTCAAGTGCAAGTACCACACTGCACATGAACATTGAAGCACATGCTTTTGAAAAGAATTGTCTGCTGACACCTAGAACTGTGCATGCAGCCAATCCAGAAATGTACATACTCATGGTTTCAGACACATGTAGCATCACATAAAATTTAGGTATGGTACTAGACAAAAGGTTGCACTGTGCAGAGGCAGAGAAGTGTGTTTTTGAAATCAGGAGGGACAGGTGAGATCAGAAATTTCCTTGACTTCTCTCTGCCTCACGTTCCCTTCTCCACACCCTGTGTCTCACACCTGCCATCCTCAATCTGCCTTGTCCTCACTCCCTGATGTTGAATCTCACGTCAAAACTGCATTTTCCTGTGCACTGCAGACTTTGTATATGAAATCTATGTAAATTAGACGTCTGGAATCCTGCACATGCACATTTGGTGTTTAGGCACATGTATAGTTGAGGCTGTAAGCAGATACCCCTTTCTTTAAACTGCCCTCATTTCTTAATTCTTGAACCTCAGTAGTTGGTTACAGCCCACAAACAGGAACTGATGAGGTGGATGTGACAGCAAACAAACATGAAGTTTCACATACCTTTCATGGGTGAGCCTTGTGGCCCTGCAGAGGTGTGGATGCCAATGCCGATTCCTCGTCGATATGGAAAATTTTCTGGGCTGTACTTTTCACAAATAACCTCGACAAAACTACGTCCACCAGTGTGACTCATTTTCCAAATGGAGATAGCGACCTGAAGATTATAGGGACACAAAACAGAGTCTGCTAAAGAAATATCTGTCACATATTGATTAATGGAATTAGAGGCACAGCTTTAAAAAGAGCCAGAATTACCAGTTTAAATTTCTAAAACATCACATATTGCTTCAATGTATGAGCAATCGGGTGCAATCACCCTGTGTTAAAATATTAAAAGCCATGCAATCTGATTGATCTAGAGATCTAGGGCATAGAAAAAGTCATTCAACCTATTGCACTAGCACCAAAACCATGTAACTATTCGCATCCCATTTTGCAACACTTGCCATAGAAGCCTTTTATGCCATGGCATCATAAGTGTACATCTAAGTACTTTGCTGGATATCTGAAGGGATAGTTTTGCTTGAATAAGAAGTTCAATACATCTGCAAAACTATTCATATCACTGGATATCTTCTAGTGTTCAAATTATTAAACTTCAGAAGTTGAGACTTTCCATACTGAAAATAGATTCATTGCAATAAGATGAGAGGAACAGAAAACAGACCATGGCTTGGTGACACAAACAGACACGAACAAAAGTAGATGTTCCTCTCACCTCTATAATATAACCACCCAAATAACTTCCCTGGGTGTATTTCTGGGAATATCCTCTCTTAGCACAGCTGTAAAGCTATCCCTTATCAAAAATGCCACTCCCCCTCCTCTTTTGCCTCCCTTTCTATCCTTCCTGTAGCATTTGTATCCTGGAACATTCAGCTGCCAGCCCTGCAGTCTTGCCCATCCCTGAGCCATGTTTCCGTAATTGTTATGATATCCCAGTCCCATGTTCCTAACCATGCCCTGAGTTCATCTGCCTTCCCTGCTAGACTCCTTGCATTGAAATAAATGCAGTTTAATTTCTTAGTCCTACCTTGTCCCTGCCTGTTTGACTCACTTCTGTTCTCAGCTGTACCCGTCTCAGATCGATCTCTTTCCTCACTATCTCCCTGGGTACATATCACTGCAAAGGCCATTTTTGCTCCTTCACAATCTGCAAACCCAGAAAATAACACTGTCTTACTCCTCTACAAACACTGCCCCAGGTTAAATTAATAGCTATGGCTTATATTTTAAGTTTAAATCAAGAGACTTATCTCCAAAAACATATAATCAAGAAAGAATCCACTGTACCCACTACTACAGCCTTTCTCTTGGAGACTTAAAACATAGCTCCTTGAAAGTGGAGTCGCAGGTAGATAGGATAGTGAAGATGATGTTTGGTATGCTTTCCTTTATTGGTCAGAGTATTGAGTACAGGAGTTGGGAGGTCATGTTGCAGCTGTACAGGACATTGGTTAGGCCACTGTTGGAATATTGCATGCAATTCTGGTCTCCTTCCTATTGGAAAGATGTTGTGAAGCTTGAAAGGGTTCAGAAAAGATTTACAAGGATGTTGCCAGCATTGGAGGATCTGAGCTACTGAGAGAGGCTGAACACGCCGGGGCTGTTTTCCCTGGAGCGTCGGAGGCTGAGGGGTGAACTTATAGAGGTTTACAAAATTATGAGGGGCATGGATAGGATAAATAGACAAAGTCTTTTCCCTGGGGTCAGGGAGTCTAGAACGAGAGGGCATAGGTTTAGGGTGAGAGGGGAAAAATGTAAAAGAGACCTAAGGGGCAACTTTTTCATGCAGAGGGTGGTACATGTATGGAATGAGCTGCCAGAAGATGTGGAGGAGGTTGGTACAATTGCAACATTTAAGAGGCATTTGGATGGGTATATGAATAGGAAGGGTTTGGAGGGATATGGGCCGGGTGCTGGCAGGTGGGACTAGATGGGGTTGGGATATCTGGTCGGCATGGATGGGTTGGACCGAAGGTTCTATTTCCATGCTGTACATCTCTATGACGTCATATTTTGACATGGTCTGGTATTGCCCAAATACAACAATCGATCTTTAGCACCTGCATAGCACAAGTGCAAGGACCACTGATGTGGAGCTTTAGCTATCTGAATTATCTTTTGGCTGTGATTGCATTGCTATATATGAAACCCTTAGGTTACATTCATCCAGTGTCCTACAAAATGTGTCTGACTGAACAGTCACCTCTGCTTGACGAGTGCAACATATTTGGGAATATGTAGATACATAGAAAATAGGAATAGGCCAGTCGGCCCTTTAAGCCTGCTCTACCACCCAACATGATCAACGCTGGTCAGCCAATGTAGCACCCTATTCTTGCTTCAACCCACTCCCCAGCCACCCCATCCTTTGATCCCTTTAACTCTGAGAATTATACCCAATTCCTGTTGAAAATACTCAAATGTTTTGGTTTCAACTGCTTTTCTGTCGCAGAGAATTCCACATGCTTATCACTCACTGGGGGAAGGAATTTATCATTTGCCTTCAAGAGGACAATGACATTCATGTTTTTCAGCTTCTCTGATATTCTAAAATACACAAACACTAAAAATTGCTCCCAAGCACGGAGGATGTCACCTAGACAGGGGACGACACAAATTCACAGCTCGGTGAACAGAACCACAACAACGAGCACCCGAGCTACAAATCTTTTCACAAACTTTGAACTAAAAATTAAAGTTGAGCTTCTCATAAATAGTCCATTTTTGACAGCCATACACAATGCTAAGAACCAGCAAATAAAAATAGAAAATGCTGGAAACACTGAGCAGGTACAGCAGCATCTGTGGGGAGAGGGAGACCTCCGACTCTCTTCTCCTTTCCACAAATGCTGCTAGATCTAAAAACAAGGGTTATTGCCTCATTTAGGAGACTACAGAATTGAGAATAAGTCTCTTCACAGTGTGTACTGAACCTGCAGAACTCTAACACAGAAAGCTGTGGAAGACAAGGCACTTCATAAATTTAAGAAAGAAACCGATTTCTAGACACAAGGCATCAAGCGTATAGGGAGTTAGTGATACAATACCATTCAGGTAGAGGATCAAGCATGACCATGTTGAATGGCAAGTAGACTCAGAGCTGGATGGCCTACTTTTGCTTTTAATTTCCATCTGTTGAGCATTTTCAGCATTTTGCCCAAGTCAGCCAAAGGTGATGGCTGCTATAACATTTATACTGAGTTTTGCCTCCAGCATTGTTACTTAGAGTGACCAGGGGGTAGAGATAATGAGCTAGTTTTCAATTCTTAGGTAGTGGACAATAAATTACAAACAGAAACAGAGACACAGAAACAGAAGATGGAAGGAGTAGGTGATTCAACCACCGAGCCTGTTCTGTCATTCGATGTGATCAGAGTTGATCAAAGAGCTTAATCCTGCCTTCCTCCCATATCCCTAGATAAAGAAATTTCTTAACTCAGTCTAAAAAGCTTTACCTATTATCATTAGACCATAGTTTTGAACTCCTCTACAATCAGGCACATCATTCCTGCATCTAACCAGTCTAATCTTGCTTGAATTTTATAGATTTCTGAGAGACTCCCCCTTCATTCTTCTAAACTCCGTTAAATACAATTCTAATCAATTAAATTTTTCATGCTAGTCTTAGAGATAGCGAGAACCGCAGATACTGGACAATCAGAGTGGATAGTGTTGAAAAAGCACAGCAAGTCAATCAGCGTCAGGAGGAGGAGGGAAGTTGATGTTTCAGGTTGGAACCTTTCATCAGTACTCTTTTTCCTGATGAAAGGTTTCCAACCCGAAATGTCAACTCCCCTCCTCCTATGTTAGTCTTGCCACCCCAGGAATCAATGGTTTATCTTCACTGCACTCCTTCTATAGTAAGGATATGTTTTGTCAAATATGGAGACCAAAACTGCATACAATATTCTAGGTGTGATCTCATCATTACACTGCACAATTACATTTCTGATGAAGGGCTTACACCCAAAACGTCGATTATCCTGCGCCTGGGATGCTGCCTGACCTGCTGTGCTTTTCCAGCACTAGGCAAAAGCGAGGACAGCAGATGCTGGAAACCAGAGTTTAGATCAGAGTGGTGCTGGAAAAGCACAACAGGTCAGGCAGCATCTAAGGAGCAGGAAAATCAGCGTTTTGGCCAAAAGCCCTTCATCAGGAATAGAGGCAGGAAGCCTTCAGGGAGGAGAGATAAATTGGAGGGGGGGTGCTGGGGCTGGGGAGAAGCACTACCCGCTCGACACTGTACAATTACAGCAAGATGCCGCCTATCCATGTTCTTGAATCCTCTCATTATGAAGGCGAGCATACAATTTGCCCTCTTTACTCCCTCCTTCACCAGTGGTCTTACTTTCAGTGACCAGTGAACAAGGACACAGATCTTGTTAATATTCTGCTCTCAATTTGCAGAAAAATAAGTTTGCCTCTCTCTTTGCTACCAAAAAGTGAAAACTCTCACATTTATCGACACTGGGCGGCACAGTGGTTAGCACTGCTGCCTCACAGCACCAGAGACCCAGGTTCAATTTCCGCCTCAGGCAACAGTCTGTGTGGAGTTTGCACATTCTCCCAGTGTCTGCGTGGGTTTCCTCCAGGTGCTCCGGTTTCCTCCCACAGTCCAAACGTGCAGGTTAGGTGAATTGGCCATGTTAAAATTGCCCATAGTGTTAGATGTAGGGGAATGGATCTGGGTGGGTCTTTCTTCGGAGGATCAGTGTGGACTTGTTGGGCCGAAGGGCTTGTTTCCACACTAAGTAATCTAATTATACTACATCTTTCATGCATTTGGCAATTAACTCAGCATGTCCAAACCCCACTCAAACGTTCTACATTCTCCTCACAGCTCTCCCTTCCACCCAGCTTTGCGTAAACTGAGATATTACATTTAATTCCTTCATCCATTTAACATATAAAATGAACAGCTGGGGTCCAAGTACCGATCCGCATAAGGAATTCCATAAATTAACAACCCTGTGCGTGGAGAAATTCCTTCTCAATTCAATTCTAAATCTGCTCCATGTAATTTTGAGACTATACCCTCTTGTCCTAGTTTCATCTGCCAGTGGAAACATCTCTACATCGATCCCCTTCATAATTTTATGTTTCTATAAGATTCTCTCATTCTTCTAAATTCCAATGAATATAATCCCAGTCTACTCAGTCTCTTCTCATAAACCAACCTCCTCTGCACCCCCTCCACTGCCAGCTCATCCTTTCTCAAGTGAGACCAAAACTGCATGCAATACCCCAAGTGTGACCTCACCAGCATCCTATACAGCTGCAACATAACCTTGTCCTTAAACTCAAACTCTTTAGCAACGAAGGACAAAATTCTATTTGCCTTCCTAATTACTTGTTGTACCTGGAGACCAATCTTCTGTGATTCATGCACAAGGACACCCAGGTCCCTCTGCATAGCAGCATGCCGCAATTTTTTTTAACCATTGAACTAAATAGTCCTTTTTAGTGATACTCCTATCAAAATGGATAACTTCATATTTACTAACATTGAGTGGGGAAAGGTCTGGCAGATGGAATACAAAGTGTCTATGTTCCTTTGCAAAATTTCACAGTCCTCTGCACGCTTTGCTCTGCCACTCATCTTAGTGCCATCTACACATGGTCCCCAGCTCCAAACCATCTATGTAACTTTCAATAATTGCAGTCCCAATAATGATCACTGAGGCACACCACTACATACTGATTGCAAACCAGAATAGAACTCATTTATCCCCACTCTTTGTTATTCAATCAATCCCCTTTCCATGCTAATACTTTACCTGTAACGCCACGTATCTTTATCTTATGCAGCAGCCTCCTGTGAGGCACCTTGTCGAAGGCCTTTTGGAAAACGAGGTACACCAGATCTACTGGGTCCCTGTTGTCCACCTTGCTCAAAATGCCTTCACAGAATTCCAAAAGATTAATTAAGCATGACCTGCCCTTCATGAACCCAGTGCTGCGTCTACCCAACAGGACAATTTCTATCTAAATGCCTTGTTATTTCTTCCTTGATAATAGACTCAAGCATTTTCCCCACTACTAAAGTTAAGCTAACCAGTCTGTAATTCCCCATCTTTTGTCTATCGCCCATTTTAAACAGGGGCACCACATTTGCTGTTTTCCAATCTGCTGGAACTGCCCCAGAGACCAGCAAATTCCTACTTAGTTTCTTAACTATTAACAATTTTTTGAATCCATCTCAATACACTACCTCCAATCCCATGTCCTTTAATTTTACATATCACTTACATGGGACCTTATTGAAAACCTTCTAAAAGTCCAAATTAACTACATCTGCTGGATCCCCTTATTAACTTCATCAAATCCTCAAAGAATTCCAGTAAATTTGTCAAGGATGATTTCCCTTTTGTAAACCAATGCTGACTTTATCTACGCCTACCTGTGGTTTGCTAAGCGCTCTGGTGTAAAACTCGATGACAGACTCTAACACCCTCCCCACTACTAATATTAGATTCACTGGTGGATAATTCCTAGTTTTCTCTCTTTCTGTATTTTTAAAATAGTGTCTTCAGAGTCTAAAGAATCTTGGAAGGTGACCACCAATACATCCACTATGTCTTGGGCCACTTCCTTAAGTACTCTGGGATGCTGACTGTCAAACCCTGGGGGTTTATCAGTCTTCAATTCCAATTTCCCCACATCATTTCTCTACTAATACAGATTTGCTTCATTTCCTCCATCTCACTAAGCCCTGTGCTCCCTACCATTTCTGATACATGGGAGGGAGATCGGAGAGTTTTGATCAAGGTATGCAGTATGTTTGTCTTTGCTTTCAATCTACGCAGATTTTCAATCTTAATATCTGACATACTTTGCAGGTCTCCTGGATCTGTAGTGAAGGCAAAGATTGTGAGCATGGAAAAGATAAGTTATCAAGAGAGTTGAGGCTGGAACACAGCTCTATTTCACTATGCTCTTCACTCCAACCACAATGGAAAACTGTGCATCCAACAGAGCTGAAAATGTGTTGCTGGAAAAGCGCAGATCAGGCAGCATCTAAGGAACAGGAAACTCGACGTTTTGGGCATAAGCCCTTCATCAGGAAGGGCCCTCATCCAACAAGAGTGTACATGCATGCTATCAGGAAGGAATGAATGAGACTGAACTTTAGTAGACAGAGTTTTCATCAAGATCTGGTGCAGTTCTGCTCTGCTGGTGTTGAACGTGACAGAGACCTATGAAAGCAAAAGTAGAGGGATATATTTATCTCTTGGCTCCTCTGTCTTCATTGCATCTGTTCGGATGTTGATGATTTTGGCAAGGGGGCCTCCAAAATGCCCACCTTCTTCCTCAGCTAAGCATTCCCCAGCACCATAGTTGACAGGGGTTTCAGCTGAGTCTGACCCATCTCCCGTACTTCAGCCCTCACCCTCTCTTCCCACTCAAAACAACTAAAAAAGGTCCCCCTTGTCCTCACCTACCATTCCACCAGTATCCACATACAGAGGATCATTAGCTGCCACTTCTGCCATCACCACATTCCCCTCTCCTGTCAGCCTTTAGCAAAGACCTTTTCCTTTGGGACACTCTGGTCCACTCTTCCAACATTCCTCCTCCAACACCCCCCACCCACACACCACAAAAGGTGTAACATCCATTTCCCATTTACTCCTCCTGTCTTCAATGCTCAAAGTGCTTTACCTGCACTTCACTCAACCTAGTCTATTGTATTCGCTGCTCACAACTTGATCTCCTCTACAATGGGGAAACAAAGTGTAGACTGGGTCACTGGTGTGCAGAACACCTCCACTCTGTCCACAAAAAAGATGCTGAGTTTGCAGATATCTGCCAATTCAACACCACTTTGCTCCCTGGCCAACATTTCTGTCTTCTGCCTGCAGTGCTCCAGTAAAACTTAGCGCAAGCTGAAATAACATCTAATTTTCTGTTTGGGAACACTACAGCCTTCGCAACTCTATATAGAGTTCAATAATTTGAGGGATTGAGGCACCTCCTCCATGTCCCTACTCCAATCCCCACATACAGGCCTCATTATCACATGGTCTGCTAACACACACAATCCATTGTTAGCCACTAAGAGTCCCCATCAGTAGTTATTCATTCTCCAGGCTAATCGTTATCCACTCCTTTGTTTGTCCAATTATTCTATCTCCACCTATCATTTACTCCTTGCCCTCTCCTCCTACCTTGTGCATAAAGAAAAATCAACTTTGTCTTAGCTACCATGAATTCTGAGGTTACTGGATCCAAAACATTAACTCTGATTTCTCTCCATAGATGCTGCCAGACTTTGAACTTTCCCAGAATTACTGTTCTTGTTTCTGACTTACAACATCCACAGTTCTTTTGGTTTTCATTTACTGGGATATATCATTCCTTACACTTAATTTTCTCTGTCCCAGCTGCAAGTTATGTGAACTGTAGATCTGCCAGAATGGACTGCATTTCTGGATAGACTTGGTCTGCAAGTTCATGGCATCATTTGTGAACGATCTGAGCTAAGGCATTCTCAGTGAAAGTGAAGAGCCAGATACCCCTCTAATAATTCCAATTATCTCTGGCATTTTTGCTTTGTACAATGACTTTTGCATCAGTGATGTCCTGTGGAATGATCTGTACCCTTCAAAATGAAGATGGTCATCACAGAATTGTTATGGTGCAGAAGGAGGCCATTCAGCCAACATGTCTACACTGGCTCTCTTGAAGGCATTATGATTCTGTTGTTTTCTTTTCGTTCCCTATAACTATGTTGCATCACGACGTACGAGATAGGACTTGCCATGTTTCAGCAGTTTGGTAAAATTCCATCCTTGCAAGGTGCCCTTCCAACTGGTAAGCAATTGATCATGTTTTAAAGTTAAATTGATGTTTTAGTTAAACAGGTCATCAGTTCCTGATGAAGGGCTTTTGCCTGAAACATCAATTTTCTTGCTCTTCAGATGTTGCCTGTCCAGCTGTGCTTTACCAGCACCACACTTAACTTTAAGCTGGTCTTTGTCTAATTCAACCGTGCAGGGAACTGGAGATCAAATGGGAGTCATCCTCTTTTAATAATACAGCTAAATACTGTTCTACTAGTAGAACATATGGTTTTTCTATGGCATAACAATTGATCAATTGATTCCAACAGGACAGCTTTGGTGATAGAAGAACTAGGTGCCCTTTGGATCCCATTATAAATGGGGCATAAATTTCCAGTGTCATAAGTAGTTAGAACTCCTTCAAAGAGATTGATCTGTGTTTTTGTGCTGTATCAGTTTTTTGCATGACTTTTTAAAGCTAAAGTTATATGAAGCTCTAAGTGCTGTGTTTGGCTTGCATATCAGGTAGGGTTTTTCTTTTAACTTCTGGACAGATATGACCTCTGCTGAAAAATGTGTTGCTGGAAAAGCACAGCAGGTCAGGCAGCATTTCAAGGAGCAGGAGAATCGACGTTTCAGACATAAGCCCTTCTTCAGGAATGAGGAGGGTGTGCCAAGTAGACTCACACTCCTTTCCCTACTCTGGGCTCACCTTGATATGACCTCTGTTCAGTAGGTTTCAAATCAGTCTACTTTGTGGGTTCTGCCTTTGACAAGTGTTCCTGTGTCAAAAATTAATCAACTCAAATTCCATGTTTCAGCAACATCAAATTTAACATCATTTGAGTTTCAATATCAAATGTTGATATTTAGCATAATTTACACCAGAAACATTGAGAATGATAGACATGTTTGGAAATAGGAAACTTTCAGAACTGCACTTTCACTCTGTTGCTGACAACAGCATTCAGTGTTGCCATTTTAAAAAAATTAATTCAATTATGTGACTTGGGTGACGCTGGCTGACCAGCATTGATAGCCCATCCCTATTTGCCCTTGAGAAGGTGGTGGTGAGCTGCCTTCTTGAATTGTCACAGTCCATTTGCTGAGAGTTGACTCACAATGCCAATAGGGAGGGAATTCCAGGATTTTGACCCAATGACCGTGAAGGAACAGCGGTATGTTTCCCAAGTTAAGGTGGTAAGTAGCTTGGAGAGGAACTTGAAGGTGGTGGTGTTCCCAAGTACCTGCTACCCTTGTCCTTCCAAATGGAAGTGGTCATGGGTTTGGAAAGTGCTGTCTAAGGATCTTTGGCAAATTTCTGCAGTGCATCTTGTAGACAGTACACACTGCTCTGGATGTAAGTTTACTCAGAAAGTTAGTTTCCAGAATTTCATCACTATACTGGGTCACATTATCAGTGAGCCTCTGGATAAAACCCGTTTTCTACTTATGTGTTTAGGTTTGCTTGAATTGACAATGTCTTTTCCTGTGGTGATGCCATTTCCCATTCTGTTTCTTGGGACTGGTAAATGAGATCCAGGTCAATGTGTTTGTTGGTACAGTTCTGGTTGGAATGCCATGCTTCTAGGAATTCTCATGCGTATCTCTGTTTGGCTTGTCCCAAGATGGATGCGTTGTCCCAGTCAAAGTAGTGTCCTTCCTCAGCTGTATGTAAGGATACTAGTAAGAGTGGGTCATGTCCTAATAGCAGCATATATCAGAAAAATACGTAGAGAGATGATGGCATGGTACAACTGGGCAGATTGTATTTGAGCAGGACTGGAATTGACATCCAAGGTGCTAGCTGCAATTGCAGTCAGAGACAGTTTAAACTAAAATGGCGAGGGGGGTGGGAATCTATGCAGGCAGATGGATGACTGGGTAAAATCAACGAAAAATAAGAAAAGTGATAGGCAGAGAATCCAAAGGCTAGAATCAAGTAGGGCCACAGTAAACAGGACCATAAGTGACCTGAACATTTGCAATAAAAATAAATGAATTAATCACACAAATAGATTTAGATGTTAGTAAGGGCTACATAGAGATCATATTGGTAATATTGGAGAAGGTATTAAAAAGGAAATTGGAAGATGCAAGTAATAAACGTATGGTTGTAATTATGGGGGACTTCAAACTGCATTAGATTCGGCAAATCAAACCAGTAGCAGACAGGAGGAATTCTTCAAGAATACATGAGATAGTCTTACGGATCAATACTTTGAGTGACCAACTACAGAAAAGGCCTTGACTGACTGTTATGTTGAGGAAGGAATACTTGACAATTAGTTCTATATGGGCCCTGAGGGAAGAGTCAAGAGTGTGGAGCTGGAAAAGTTCAGCAGGTCAGGCAGCATCCAAGGAGCAGGAGAATTGACGTTTGGGCATAAGCCCTTCAAAAGGAATTCATTCGGGCTTATGCCCAAAACAGAGATTTTCCTGCTCCTCAGATACCGCCTGATCTGCTGAGCTTTTCCACCACCGCACTCTAATCTCATCTCTAATCTTCACTTTTTCCCTTATGGAAGGGTGACCACAATAGGACAATTTTTTCATTATGATGGAGAGTGGCAGAGTTGTTTGAGATTAGGGTCTTGAACCTAAATAAAGAAATTGATGGGGCAAAGCACCAACTAGCCATAATAAATTGAACATCATTATTTGAACGGATGACAGTAGACAGTTATTTATTTTTATGGTACTCTGAAATGAAGCAGAAGTGCTTAGACCATTACTAACAAGGGAACTTGGGGATAGAATTAAAATCCAAGGAACACACATGGAAATTAGCCAGAAAAGCAACAGATGAGGACTGGAAACAAATTAGATTCCAGCAAAGGAAGACAATAGAGAATGAGAGTAAGCTTGCAGTGAACAAACTCCTAGTAAATGTTCCTATAGGTATGTCAAGAAAAAAGATTAGTAGAGGCATAGAGATGTACAGCACGGAAACAGACCCGTCAGTCCATCACGCCCATACCGGCCAGATATCCCAACCCAATCTAGTCCCACCTGTCAGCACCTTGCCCATACCCCTCCAATTCATATACCCATCCAAATGCCTCTTAAATGTTGCAATTGTACTAGCCTCCACTACTTCCCCTGGCAGCTCATTCCATACTCGTACCACACTGCATGAAAAAAAGTTGCCCCTTTGGTCTCTTTTATACCTTTCCCCCTCACCCTAAACCTATGCCCTCTAGATCTGGACTCTCCCACCTCATGGAAAAGACTTTGTCTATTTATCCTACGTATGCCCCTCAAGATGAATATATGTCTCCTAGTCATAAACCGGGGTATCTAAAGGAGAACAAACAAGCCAATTAAATACGTTAGTACACCTTCACAAAGGAAGGCACAAATAACATCCCCAAAATAAAAAAAAGGGGACCGCAGGAGCTAATGGGAAGGAGGAACCGAAATAAGTTTAGTATTAAGAAAGTGGTATTGGGGAAACTAATGAGATTAAAGGCAGATAAATCCCCAGGGCCTGATAGCCTTCATCCCACGGTACTTAAGTGGCCATAGAAATAGCAGATATGCTAATGGTAATTTTCTAAAATTTTATAGACTCTAACAGTTCCTAGGAATTGGAGGGTAGCTAATGTAACCCCACTATTTAGGAGAAGCAGAGAGATAATAGCTAATTATAGACTGGATTACCTTGACACCAGTTGTGGGAAAGTCCACTATAAAAGATGCAAAAGCAGAACACTTGAAGATAGTGACAAGATCAGCCAGAGTTGGCGTGAATGTACAGAGGAGAATTCATGCTCGACAAATGTGCTAGAAACTTTTGAGGATGTACCAGAGAGTAGATAAGTGTGATGCAGTGAACATGATTTACTTGGGTTTTCAGCAAGGCCCCATGTAAGAGATTGTCATGCAAAATTGAAGTGCATGGGATTGGAGAGCATGTTCTAAAATAGATTGAGAATTGTACTAGACAGGAAACAACAAGATTAAAAGGATATTTTTCTGAGTGATAGGCAATGATTTATGGAGTTCCGCAGGGATCAGTGCTTGGACCCCAACAATTCACTATATATTAATTATTTAGATGAAGAAATTGCACAAATTCCCCAGATCTGCAGATGACACAAAGCTGAGTGGAAGGATATGCTGTAAGAATGCAGCAAAGCTTCAGTGCAATTTGGACAGTGGGCAAACGTGGCAAATGCAATATAATGTTGATAAAAGTGAGGAGAGGTTAGCCACTGTTAGCAAAAACAGGAAGACAGATTATTTTCTGAATGACAATAGATTGGGACAAGTGAAGGTGCAGTGAGACTTGGGTGTTCTCCTGTATCACTCTTTGAAAGCAAACATGCAGGCACAGCAGGTGGTAAAGAAAACAAGTGGTATGTTGGCCTTCATAGTGAGAGGATTAGAATACAGGAGCAGGAATGACTTGCTGAAAGTATGCAGGACCTTAGTGAGACCACACCTGGAACAGCGTGCACAGTCTGGATCTCAATCTGAGCCAAGATGTTCTGGCGATTGGGAAACCTTTGCAGTTCCTCAGACTGTTTCCTGGGATGGTAGAACTGATGCACTGGAGAGACCAGATTGGTTAGGGCTACATTAACTGGAGTTTAAAATAAACAAGGGGGGGGTGGGGAGTCTCAGCAACCCAGAAAATTCTTACAAGATTTGACCGAGGAGATACAAGAATGATGACCTTAAATGACCAGGGAGTCCAGAAACAGGTCACAATCCTATATGGACAGAGATGAAAAGTTTCTTCATCCCAGAGAGCCTGTGAAATTCTCTGTCATAGAAAACTGTTGAGTACAGAACATTGAAGATTTAAAAAAGCCACACATATAGTCCTTTGGACTAATGGAATCAAAAGATACAGGGAAAAAGTGAGAAGACTACAGAGTTTGGATGACTAATGATCATAGTGAATGGCATAGCAGACTTGAAGATCTGAATGACTGACACTTGCTTGTGTGTTTCGGTAATAAATTAGAATAATTTTGTGCCAATGCTCATCATACCTTGTGGTGGCGCTTGCCTCGGAAGTACTAAAGATATGGTCTTCATTCAAGCCAAAATAAAAATCAAGCCGCCATTGTGCCTTAGCTTATCTGCCTCACAACAGGCACGGCACACTGGCCACAAATCTCTGTTCATTACAACTTTTTTAAAAAATTCACATGGGATATAGTGATATATTTCTAAGTCAGGCTGGTGAGTAGCTTCAGGTCACAGAGTCAGAGCTGGATAGCATAGAAACAGACCGTTTGGTCCAACCTGTCCATGCTGACCAAATAACCTAAACTAATGTAGTCTCATTTGCCAGCATTCAGCCCACATCCCTCCAAACCCTTCCTATTCATACACAAATCCAGATGTCTTTTAAATGTTGTAATTGTACCAGCCTCCACCACATCCTCTGCAGCTCATTCCATGCACGCATCAACCTCTGCAGGAAACGCTGCCGCTTAGGTCCCATTTTAATCTTTACCCTCTCACCTTGAACCCATATCCTCAAGTTTTGAACTACCCTACCCTGGGTATTTACAATCTCCATGCCACTCACGATTTTATAAATCTTTATAAAGTCACACCTTAGCTGCTGACACTCCAGGAAAAACAGCCCCAGCCTATCAGCCTCTGGCTGTAGCTCGAACCCTCCAACGCTGGCAACATCGTTGTAAACCTTTTCTGAACTCTCAAGTTTCACAACATGCTTCCTATAACAGGGAAGCCAGAACTCCATACAATATTTCAAAAGTGGCCTCAGCAATGTCCTGTATAGCCACATAATGACTGACCAACTCTTATACGCAAAGCACTAACTAATAAAAAGTGTACCAACCATCTTCTTCACTATCCTCTCTACCTATGATTCCACTTGCAAGGAACTATAACCTGCACTCTAAGATGTCTAAGTCCTGCCCTGATTTGCCTTTCCAAAATGCAGCACCTCACATTTCCCCAAATTAAAACTCCATCTGCCACTCCTCGACCCATTCGGCCATTTGATCAAGACCTCGTGGTTCTGAGATAACCACCTTCACTGTCCATTACACCTCCAATTTTGGTGCCATCTGCAAACTTCCTAACCATACATGGTGGTGTTCCCATGTACCTGTTTCCCTTGTCCTTCTAGATGGAACTGGTCATGGGTTTAGAAGATGCTGAAATTTTGCAATGCACCTTGTAGATAGTACACTGCTGCTGAGTGGCGGTAATGCAGCGAGTGGATGTTTGCCAACATAGTACCAGGCAAATGGGGAATATACCAACACATTTCTGACTTCTGCCTTGTAGATGGTGGCTGGGCTTTGGAGAGTCAGAAAGTGCGTTACTCAGTGTAGTATTCCAAGCCTCTGACCTGCTCTTGCTGCCACTGCATTTATGTAGAGTGTCCTATTAAGTTATTGATCAATGGTAACCCCTAGGATTGTGACAGTGAGGGATTCAGTGATGGGAGTATCAGTGAATGACAAGGGTGATTGTTAGATTTTTATCTTACTGAAGATGGTCATTGCCTGGCATTTGTATGGCAAAAATATTTCTAGCCACTTATCAGCCCAAACCCAGATCTGAATATTGTCCAGATCTTGCTGCATTGAATGAAAATCTTGCCTTTTGGAACATAATTCAAGAACACTAATAGGAACACAGAAATGGTTGATACGTATGGTTTCAGAAGGCATTAACTTGCCAGGCATGAGCCTTCTCAAGCTTGGAGACAAACAGAGGAAAGACCTGTATTCAAACACTTTACATAACTTGCCATTCCATCCCTTCCCTAATTCTCAGACTTCTCACTCCAATACTTATTAGGCTATAAACCCTTAGGACTCAACATTGAGTTCTCCAATTTCAAATACCCTCCTTTCCATTACCCAACTCCCTTCCCAGTATCTCCCCCTCTTATGGACCTTTCTAACCACCAACCAGATTCATTTCTCCCATTTACCAACCAGGTCATACCCTCTACTTGTGTTCACCTATCCCTACCTCAACACCCTGCCCATCCCACTGCCCCCCCCACCCCAATCCCCTTTATCTGCAGCTCCTCCTTACACTCCCCCTCACCCAAAACATTGACTTCTCCAACTCTGATGCTGCCTGCCTTGCTGTGTCCTTCCAGCCTCCGGCTTGTCCACTTTGGATTCCAGCATCTGCAGTTTATTTTGGCTCTGCTAGAAACTAGGCCAGTCTCTCCCACCAAGTCCAATTTTCCAAACAGCACTGACAACCACTTCATGCTGATTTCCCATTACAGAGATACCATGACTCACTCCATACGGCCACAGTGGTCCCTGACCACACTCCAAATTCTCTAGTTCCGCCATAATGGGCATTCAGGCAAATATAATTTGTTGTGCTTCAATTGAACAAGGGCTGCCCTCTTAACAAGACATTCGATAGCTATCTTGATATCAAATACCAACGTTAGTATGCTCAACATTAGGTCCACCGTCCACCCCCAACCCCTCACACCAGGCTCATGCACTCTATCCAGGTTTTAACCGGGTCCACTTCCACTCCACCCTCAAACTGGCCCACATTCCCCCTCCCCCACACCCCAGATACCAGGTCTAGTCTACCACTTCTCCAGATACTTGAAGAACAGATTCCACCCCACTACTGGCTCCTACCCCCCACAACTTTCCATCTCTCTGCAGTCACACCCCCTAACCAGTTCCACTCTCCCTTCGCCTCGCCTCACCTCCACTACCCCAGGTTCAGACCGAGGTGTGCCCCGTCAAGACCCTTTTCTCGTCGCCTTGCTCGCTTTACCCATAGGGAGTGGACAGTGTCAGGCTCTGAGTCAAGAGTGTGGTGCTGAATGAATTCCTGACGAAGGGCTTATGCCTGAAACGTCGATTCTCCTGCTCCTTGGATGCTGGGCTTTTCCAATAACACACGCTCCACTCTGATCCCCAGCATCTGCACTCCTCACTTTCTCCTAATGTCAGGCCCTGGCCACCGCGGACTCACCCGCTCTCCGTCCCGCCTCAGGCCCCGGACTCACCCGCTCTCCGTCCCGCCTCAGGCCCCGGACTCACCCGCTCTCCGTCCCGCCTCAGGCCCCGGTTGTTTTGCTGCCGGAGTGGGATGACGTCACAACGTCTCTCGCGGACATATATTTGCGTCAACGGCGACCTCACGTGACCGGCACCACGTCACCATAGCAACACAGGCCTGGGCGTCTAGCTGCGCCAAGTTAACCATTCAACCGGGTCGCCGAGACCGTGCGCTCACTCTCTGAGGGATCACAGTGCCCCGTTGGCTGTTATCACAATAGGCCGCGTCTTCAAAGAGTTGGCCTTGTAATGAGTTCTTAAAAGCTGCACCCAACCACAACTGATTGCTGTCCAGGTATTTGGCCAGTGTTTGCCGACATCAGACCACCGAGACTCTGCCAGGTTCGCGGATGCAGTACTGGAGACAGAAGGAAAAGAAATAGAGAGAAGGCGAGAAGGCATTTGCCTCGGGAAGAGGGCTGGACGCAGGAGACTGTAAAAATCAGTGACAACATATAATCAGGAATGATTTGGAGATGCCGGTGTTGGACTAGGGTGTACAAAGTTAAAAATCACACAACAGCAGGTTATAGAGATTTGCTAGGGCGCAGGTCGATTTTCAACGACTTAATGCATGGCCAAGATCAGTGAATATGTTGGTGAGGCCTCTTTTGGTCGCCCTGTTATAGGAAGGAAATTGTTAAACTGTAGAGAGTTCAGAAAAGATTAACCAAGATGTTGCTGGGAATAGAGGGCTTGAGTTATAAAAACAGGCTGGATGGGCTGGGACGTTTTTCACTGGAGTTTAGGAGATTGAGGGGTGACATTTTAGAGGTTTACCACATCCTTAGGATCATAGATAAGGTGAACAGTAAAGGTCTTTCCCCTAAGGTGGGGGAGTCCACAATTAGGGGGCATATTTTTAAGGTGAGAGGAGTAAGATTTATAAAGGACATGATTTTTTTTTTACACAGAGAGTAGTTAGTGTGTGGAATGAACTGCCAGATGAAGTGGTGGACACAGGTACAGTTACAATGTTTGAAAGATGTTGGTGTTCAATGCAACATCAAACCCATTACTCACCTGGGTGAAATCGCTGGCTCTAGAGTTAATATAGCAAAGTCAGAAGTAACACAACACCAGGTAATAGTCCAACAGATTTATTTGAAATCACCTCTTTGCCCTCCAACATTACCACCTCCATATCATTGCTAATATAGCAGATTATTGATTCAGAACCACCTATGGGACATAGGTTAAAATCATGGCTCTTATTCTTATGTTTTCAAATATCCAAGATCCTGACCAACCACTGCATACATGGAAGGAAGAAATTAACCTCATAGCAGTGATGAGGAAACACCATCCTATTCATAGGCACCAGCTCAGATACTGGCATTGCTCTGTCTTAGAGCGTGGAAGACAGTTGATATCTGCACATAGTGAATCACTGGCTACAAAGCCATCCCACCTTCCCAGAGTCCCCTTAAGAAGTAAGATTGTAAGATTTGGGAGCAGACGTAGGCCATTCAGCCCATTGAGTCTGCTCAATCATTCAATTAGATAGTGGCTGATCTGATAATCCTGAACTCCACTTTCACTTTGTGATTCACTCATGAGGACTCCCACATACCTCTATGCTGTAGCTTTCTGCAATCTTGCTGAATTTAAATAATATTCAGCTCTTGCATTTTTGTGGCCAAAGCGCATAGCCTCACATTTTCCCACAATCGATTCCAGTTGCCAAGTTTTTCCCCACTCAGTTATCCTCTCTATATTCTTCTGCAGACTGTTATTTTCATTGTATACCTGCTAGCTTATTTTTGTGTCTCCAGACACCTAGCTGTAGTACATTTACTTTTCTTATCCAAGTCAATTATAAATATACTGTAATTAATTGTAATCAATGCCCCAGCATTGATCCCTATAGCACCCCACTAGTTACAATTTGCCATCCTGAAATTGGCTTGCTGTCATTATTCTCTGTCAAGTATTAGATAGCCAATCCTCTATCCTTGCTAATATACTACCTCCAACACCATGGACAGTTATTAAATAGCTACATTGTAGAACAGGACGCATATCAAGAAATAAGTTTGCTAGCAAAAAAGCAACTGCCATAGTTGTACGTGATTCGAATCTTAAGACCATAAGACATAGGAGTGGAAACAAAGCCATTCGGCCCATCGAGTCCACTCTGCCATTTAATCATGGCTGATGGATGTTTCAATTCCACTTACCTGCACTCTTCCCATAGCCTTTAATACCTTGCAAGATCAAGAATTTATCAAAATCTGCCTTGAAGACACCCAACGTCCCGGCCTCCACTGCGCTCCGTGGCAATGAATTCCACAGACCCACCACTCTCTGGCTGAAGAAATGTCTCCTCATTTCCATTCTAAATTGACCCTCTAATTTTAAGCCTATGCCCACAGGTCTTACTCTCCTCGCCTAATGATAAACAACTTCCCAGTGTCCACCCTTTCTAAGCCATGCATTATCTTGTAAGTTTATATTAGATCTCTCCACAACCTTCTAAACTCTAATGAATACAATCCCAGGATCCTCAGCCAATCATCATATGTTAGGCCTACCATTCCAGGGATCACCTGTGTGAATCTCCGTTGAACACGCTCCAGTGCCGGTATGTCCTTCCTGAGGTGTGGGCCCCAACACTGGATACAGTATTCTAAATGGGGCCTAACTAGAGCTTTACAAAGTTTCAGAAGCACATCGCTGCTTTTGTATTCCAACCCTCTGGAGATAAATGACAGCATTACATTTGCTTTCTTAATCATGGACTCAACCTGCAAATCAACCTTTAGAGAATCCTGGACTAGCACTCCCAGATCCCTTTGTACTTTGGCTTTATGAATTTTCTCACCATTTATAAAATAATCCATACCTGTATTCTTTTTTCCAAAATGCAAGACCTCACACTTGCTCACGTCGAATTTCATCAGCCATTTCCTGGACCATTCTTCTAAACTGTCTTAATCTTTCTGCAGCCTCCCTACCTCCTCAGTACTACCTGCCTGTCCGCCTAACTTGGTATAATCAGCAAACTTCACCAGAGTGCTCCCTGTCCCTTCATCCAGATCATTAATATATAAAGTAAACTGCTGCGACCCCCAATACTGAACCCTGCAGGACCCTACTTGTCACCAGTGCCATTCCGAAAAAGAATCTTTTATCCCAACTCTCTACCTTCTGTCAGACAGCCAATCCGCAATCCATGCAAGTAGCTCACCTCGAACACCATGGGCCCTCACCTTACTCCCGTGAAGCACCTTATCAAAGACCTTTTGGAAGTCTAGATAGATGACATCCATGTATTTCCCTGGTCTAACCTACTTGTTACCTCTTCAAAGAATTCTAACATTTGTCAGACACAAACTCCCCTTACTAAATCCATGCTGACTTGTTCTAATCCGACCCTGCACTTCGAAGAATTTAGAAATTTCATCCTTAATGATGGATTTCAGAATTTTACCTACAGCTGAGGTTAGGCTAATCGGCCTATAATTTTCCATCTTCTGTCTTGATTCTTTCTTGAACAAAGGGATTACAACAATGATTTTCCAATCATCTGGGATTTTTCCTGACTCCAATCATTTTTTGAAAGATCACAGTCAGCGCCTCCGCTATTTCTTCAGCCACCTCTCTCAGAATTCTGGGGTGTAGCCCATCGGGTCCAAGAGATTTATCGAATTTTAGACCTTTTATCTTTTCTAGCACTTTCTCTTTTGTAGTGGCTACCATACTCAACTCTGTTTCCTGACTCTCCTCAATTGTTGGGATATTACTCATGTCTTCCACTGTGAAGACTGACACAAAGTACTTATTAAGTTCTTCAACTATTTCCTTATCTCCCAGCGTTAGCCTTCCATCATCAGTTTGGAGTGGCTCAGTTTCTACTTTTGCCTCTTGTTTGTTTCTTACGTATTGAAATAAACTTTTACTATCATTTCATATAGATTGGACAAATTAATTCAGAATATTAGCTGTGAGGATCAATGGATAGAGAGTATTCAGGCCAGTTCTTTAGAACAACATGTTGTGTAACTATCCAGGAAACATGGTAGAAACATGGATTAGTTAATGGTCTCAAAGTAAAAACTCATCGAGATAAGCACCATAACATGAGAATTTTAGTTTCAGTTTAAGGGTGAGGAGCTTGAATCTGAAACAAGGATCTTAAAATGTTATGTTCACAGCAGATGGTAGTGCTAGTCAGATTCCAGAGAAACCTAATTTGATGTTTTTAGTTATAGTTTTTCAATTCGTGTCTCGTGGCTATTCACTTAACATAGTCAAGAAGTTGTCAATTTACTTCTACCAAAAGAACACAAAAGAAAAAAAACACAAACTATTTTACACAAAAAAGAACTAAGTGAAATAGTTTTATTACAAATTTCAGAAACAAAGATCTAACCCTCAACATAAAACTCACGATAATCAAACCTTAACGTAGGGTCACCCTGTTCCAATTTAGCATTCCTTGTTCAGTGGGCATATCTGTACTTGTTTCTTTATGGCAAATCTCTATTCACTTGTTGCTGCCTTTAGTTAATGTCTCTTCATTAGACCTTTCAACAAGCTGTTAATATATGTTTCTTAAGCTCATGCATTCAATAACCTTTGAGGATAGCATCCTTTCTGACAGCTTAATGCCTTCTGTTCTGGAGCTTTTCTGTTAGTAATTCTGACTTCATTTCAGTCTGAACTGCTTTGGAGACTGCTAAGTTAACGGCACCTATGTTGCCACAGACCTGTTCCCTCTGGAAAACCTGCACATCGGATGGTTTATAAAAACCTTATTTCTGTCTTTTTTCCTGAGTCATAAGACACCTTCTTGCAAGAAAATAGCTCTTTTTGTTCTCACTCTTCTACTTTTTGTTTTATAAAGCATTGGAACAATTCATTAGGAGAAAGTGAGGACCGCAGATTCTGGAGATCAGAGTCGAGAGTGTGTTATTGGAAAAGCAGAGCATGTCAGGCAGCATCCGAGGAGCAGGCAAATTGATGTTTTGGGCATAAGCCCTTCATTAAGAATGAGGCTTGTGGGTCAGGAGGCTGAGAGCTAAATAGGAAGGGGGTTGTAGTTGAGGGGGAGGTAGCTGAGAATGTAATAGTTAGATGAAGGTGGGGGAAAAGATGATAGGTTGGAGAGGAGGGTGGAGTGGATAGATGGGAAAATGATGGACAGGTCAGGAGGGCAGTGCTGAGTTGGAGGCTTGGGACTGGGATAATGTGGGGGGAGGGGAAATGAGGAAACTGGTGAAATCTATATTGATCCCATGTGGTTGCAAGGCCCCAAGGCAAAATATGAGGCGTTCTTTCTCCAGGCGTCAGGTGATAAGGGTTTGGTGATGGAGGAAGCCCAGGATCTGCATGTCCTTGGTGAAGTGGGAGGTGGAATTGAAGTGTTCAGCCGTGGGGCAGTGGGGTTGGTTGGTGTGGGTGGCTCAGAGATGTCCCAGAGAACATCTCTGGGACACCTGCACCAACCAACCCCACTGAACAATTCATCTCAAGGGCTTTTTTTTTACAAACCACGTTTTCCAAACGTATGGAACCCCTTCTTAACAAATAATATAGAAATGCAAATCGTCTTAAAGCTGAAACTTAAAATATAAGTTTCCAAATAATATAATAAATTATCAACTTCCATCACATCTCCTCACAGAAAAGATAAAAGACATTTAATAGATATTTTCATTTTCCTGTTATAGTTTCCCAATTACCTATCTATTGTAATTATACAAATTTCTCGTTGATATATATTGGAAATCATTCGCTAATGAGCATGATCATCCACCTAGAAAATTCTGTGTCACAGGATCTGTAGGTTCTTGTGTGGCTTATGAGCCCGATCCAAGAGCTGCATCTCCGATCATGTATTTAGCAGGTGCTTCTGGAAGGTGCAAGTGGTTCTTGGCCTTGAGATCATTGGCATTCCTTTCTCCAGTTTCTTTGTCCATACTTCCTCTTGCTGACGGTGTTCTTGAAGAATTGTGTCCCTTCATACAGGAGTTTCCTCCAAGTCAGTTTATTCTGAATGAATATGTTGACCTCTATGTTGCATTTCTGGAGGGAAGTCTTCAAGGAGGTTTTGAAATGCTTCCTTTGTCCTCCTCTCATTTGAATGCCTTCCTTGAGCTGGGTGAAGAAGGTTTGCTTTGGCAGTTGGAACTTGGGTATTGTAAGCAAATGGCTGGCCTTGTGGAGTTAGTTTTGGATGATTGTAGCCTCAATGCTGATGCTTTTAGCTTCTTTAAAGATGCTGATGTTACTTTGCCTATACTCCCATTTGTTGCAGAGAATATTTGATTTGATTTATTGTAGTCACATGTACCTAAGTGCAGTGAAAAAATTTATTTTGTGAGCAGTACAGGCTAATCATAGCAAAGAAGGACATGCAGATCATAGGGTGCTTAGACAGAGCAATGCATACAAGGTTATGGCTGGATAGGAGGCACACAAAGCAAGATAAGCATTTAGCAAGATCAACATTATTTGCAGTTAGAGAGGTCCATACAGCAGCCTAATAACAGCAGGGAAGAAACTGATCTTGAACTTGTTGGTGTGTGCGTTCAAGCTTCTGTATCTTCTGCCTGATAGAAGAGGTCGGAAAATGCATTACCTGGATGGGTAGGGTCTTTAATGATGTTGGCAGCCTTTGTGCAGCAAGTGGAAATGGAGTCCATGTTTGGGATGTTGGCTTCCATGATGGTCTGGATTGTGCACACAACTTTCTGTAGTTTCTTACATCCTGGGCAAACCAGTTGTCATACCCAGAAAACCTTCTGTGGTGCATCTGTAAAAGTTGTCTTAAAAGGCATTAATGGTACTCTCAAGGGCCTTGACGTGGCATCTAAACGTAGTCCAAGTTTTGGAACCCTATAGAGTAGTTGGAAAGATGACTGCCTTGTGCAGAAGGATCTTGGTATCAGCATAGATGTTACAGTCATCAAAGACTCTAATCATTAGGCATCCATAGGTGGCAGTCGCAGATTGGATACAATATTGAATCTCCACAAAGGGAAATGGGAGGATTTGTCTATTGATCTTAATGGAGGGATGGACTGGAACTTGACTTGGTATGGGTTGGTAAAAGACTTGAGCCTGCTTGAGGTTGAGACTGAGACCAATTGTTCAGTACTCTTCTATGAAGGCATTAAACAAAGCTTGAAGATTTTTTTCTGAGACAGCAAAGGTGACATTGTCATCCACACGTAGAAATTCCACAAGCGAGTTTGATGTTTTCTTTTTTAATTTCAACTGGTTGAAGGTAAAACATTTTCTGACCATCTTGTAGACAATGTCCACACCACTGGGAAGCTTGTTCTTAACAAGGTGAAGAATGGTGGTGGAGAAAAGAGTGGAGGCGATGATACACCTCAGATTGATCCCTGCTTAGACCTCAGAGAATTCTGTCATATTACCGTTGATGAGGACCATCGCCAATATCTTGTCATCGAGGAGGTGGAGGATATTGATGAATTTCACTGGACAGCCAGCCTTTTGTAGCACCACCAGTTTAACTGAGTCTAAAGCCTTGGTCACATTGAATTAAGGCCCTGCTCAGTGTTTAGTGTTGTTCCTGGCATTTCTCTTGAAAGTTGCTGAGCAATGAAAATGCTGTCCATAGTTCCATGGTTTGGCCAGAACCCACAGTGGCTTTCAGAAAGGATTTCCTCAGAGACTGGAGAAGGTCACTAGTAGGGATTTGGGTGATGATCTTCCTGATGATGAAGAGTAGGGAAATTCCTTAGTAGTTCCCACAGTCCACTTTGTCTCCTTTCTCGAAAACAATGGTATTACATAGAACATAGGACATTACAGCGCAGTACAGGTCCTTTGGCCCTCCATGTTGCGCTGACCTGTGAAACCAATCTGAAGCCATCTAACCTACACTATTTCGTTTTCATCCATATATCTATCCAATGACCATTTAAATGCCCTTAAACTTCACGAGTCTAGTATTGTTTCAGGCATACTGTTCCACATCCCTACTACTCTCTGAGTGAAGAAACTACCTTTGACATCTGTCCTGTACCTATTGCCTCTCAATTTAAAGCTATGCCCCCTCATGCTAGCCATCACCATCCAAGGAAAAAAGCTCTCACTGTCCACCCTATCTAACCCTCTGATTATCTTATATGTCTCACTAAAGTCACCTCTGAACCTTTTTCTCTCTAATGAAAACAGCCTCTAGTCCCTCAACCTTTCCTTGTAAAGAGACCTTGGAGTGCAGGTTCATAGCTCCTTTAAAGTGGAGTCACAGGTAAATAGGATAGTGAAGAAGGCGTTTGGTATTATGCTTTCCTTTGTTGGTCAGAGTATTGAGTACAGGAGTTGGGAGGTCATGTTGCTGCCACTGATTAGGCCACTGTTGGAATATTGTGTGCAATTCTGGCCTCCTTCCTATTGGAAAGATGTTGTGAAACTTGCAAGGGTTCAGAAAAGATTTACAAGGATGTTGCCAGGGTTGGAGGATTTGAGCTTATAGGAAGAGTTTTCCCATGAGCGTTGGAGGCTGAGGGGTGACCTTACAGAGGTTGATAAAATCACGAGGGGTGTGGATAGGGCAAATAGACAAAGTATTTTCCCTGGAGTGGGGAGTCCAGAACCAGAGGGCATTTGTGAGAGGGGAAAGAGACCTCAAGGGCAACTTTTTCACTTGTATGGAATGAGCTGCCGGAGGAAGTGGTGGAGGCTAATACAATTGCAACATTTAAAAGACATTTGGATGAGTATATGAATAGGAAGAGTTTGGAGGGATATGGGCCAAGTGCTGGCATGTGGGACTAGATTGGGTTGGGATATCTGGTTGGCATGGACGGGTTGGATCGAAGGATCTGTTTCCATGCTGTACACCTCTATGACTCTATGACTCTAAACCTTCTCTCCATACCAGGCAACATCTGAGGAAACCTCCTCTGAACCCTTTCCAAACGTTCCACATCCTTCCTATAATGCAATGACCAAAACTGTACACAATACTCCCAGTGTGGCCGCACCAGAGTTTTGTACAGCTGCAGCATAACCTCATGGTTACGAAACTCAATCCCTCTACTAATAAAACCTAACACAACATTTGTCTTCTTAACAACCCTATCAATCTGGGTGGCAACTTTCAGGGATCTATGTACATAGACGCTGAGATCTTTTTGTTCATCTCCACTTTCAAGAATCTTACCATTAGCCCATTGCTCTTTATTCCTGTTGCTCCTTCCAAAGTGAATCACCTCACACTTTTCCACATTAAACACCATTTGCCACCTCTCAGCCCAGCTCTGCAGCTTATCTATGTCCCTCTGTTACCTGCAACATCCTTCAGCACTGTCCATAATTCCACCGGCCTTAGTGTCATCTGCAAATTTACTAACCCATCCTTCTATGCCCTCTTCCAGGCCATTTATAAAAATGACAAACAGCAGTGGACCCAAAACAGATCCTTGCGGTACACCACTAGTAACTTCAGGATGAACATTTCCCATCAACCATCATCCTTTCAATTTCTGATCCAAACCACTAAATCATCTTCAATCCCATGCCTCTGTATTTTGTGTAATAGCCTAATGTGGGGAATCGTGGGCATTAGCAGTATTCCTGAGATTGGCAGATTTTCAGGAACAGTTGATAGAGCTGTCCGGCAAGCTGTGCTTCTCCAAGTTTGAAAATCTCTGCTGGAGATTTACCTCGCGACTTTCCATTCTTCATTTGTTTAATGATGGCTTCAATTTCTGCCACATTAGGTAGGAGTCCAAGATTGTCTTTGATGGAGAGTTGAGGATTTCCTCAAATCTCCTCGTTAACGATTATATCATAGTTTAGGAGTTCTTTGAAGTATTCTGTCCAGCAGAGGCTGATGTTTTCTCTAACTCTGAAAAGGGTTCCTTCCTACTCCGTGCCAGTTTCAGGCCGGTGGTCTTGTGCTATATATTGCCTTAGTGACATTGGAGAAACCCTTCGTGTCATGCTTATTAGGAGTTGCAGCTCTTTAGCTTTCTTAGTCCAGCATTAGTTCTTTATTTCTTCTGTTCTTCTTTGGAACTTCACCTTTGCTGTTCAGTGAATTCTCCTGTTTGCCTTACTTGTGAAGTTATTTAGCCGCGCATGGAGAGCCTCTTTTTGTCACTGTGGTCATTCTTGTTAAACCAGTCTTGATGTTTCCTGGTTTATCTTACCATCATGGTTTGCCCTGCCTAGAATTCAGAAGTTCTGACAACATCACTTTCAGGATCAATGAAGCACTCAAGCCTCTTCACTGTAGCAAGGTGACAATCCACAGAAAGGATCTTTGATAGTAACAACATATTCACTTTAAAAGGATTCTTCATAGCATGAGATGATGGGTGTATTCAGCTCTGTGCGGGTCTTCTCCATTCATTAAAATGAATTCTTTGGAGATTTTAGTAACAACTTCATTGGAAGTTCACCAGCGTGCTTGGCTCTTGAAACCACTCAATGTTGAGCTTTTTTCTGAAGTGTTTCTTTGTCTTCAGTTGCTTGTGGTGGCATTTAATGGATGGTCTGTGGTCTGTCCAGCAGTCATCTACATTGATCATCAGTTTGGTGATGAGGATATCCTTTTGGTCTAAGGATTGAATGATGATATAGTCAATTGTGTGTCAGTGCTTTCATTCCAAACAATCTTAAACTGGTCTTTTCGATCTGATGGTGTGTAGGTGGTGTTCTGCACATTTGGTGAGCAGGAGAATCCTGTTGGATTTGCAATTCCCGACTCCTTCCTTTCCAATAGTTCCCTTCCAAGGTTGGGCATCCTTTCCAATCCTGATACTGTAGATCCCAAGGATGATAATTTTATTTTCCCAAGGATGTTGATGAATATGGTGACCAGGTGGAATAGAAGCCTTCTTTGGACTTATCTATGGCATCAAGTGTTGGAGCATGGGCACTCATGATCATAATGTACTGGTTCTTGACAAGTTGGAGACAGAGAGTCATAAAGTAATCATTGAAGACAACAGGGAGCTCTGAGAGTTGGTTCATGAGCTCATTCATGATTCTGAATCCAATTCCATTCATCCTAAGCTGATCCTTGGGTTTTCTTCATCATAAGTGGAGTTGCAGGTTGGCAGGGTAGTGAAGAAGGCATTTGGTACACTTGCCATTATTGGTAGTGCATTCTGTATAGGAGTTGGGAGGTCCTCATGTCACTGTACAGGACATTGATTAGGTCACTTCTGGAATACTGCAAGTAATTCTGGTCTCCCTGATATAGGAAGGATGTTGTTAAACTTGAAAGGTTCAGAAAATATTTACAAGGATGTTGCTGATTGGTGGGTTTGAGCTGTAGGGAGGGGTTGAATAGGCTGGGGTTATTTGGAGCATCAAGGGTGACCTTTATGGAGGTTAATAAAATATGAGAGGCATGGAGAGGGTGTATAGTCAAGGTCTTTTCCCCAGGGTAGGGAAATCTAAAATTAGAAGTATAGGTTTAAGGTGAGAGGGGAAAGATGTAAAAGGACTTAACGGGCAATATTTTCATGCAGAGGGTGGAGCATATATGGAATGAATTGCCAGAAGAAGCTGGTGTAATTGCAACGTTTAAAAGACAACTGGTTGGGTGTATGGATGGGAAGGGTTAGAGGGATGTGGGCCCAATGCTGGCTAATGGGACTAGATTAATTTGGGATATCTAGTTGATATGGACGAGTTGGACCGAAGGGTTTATTTCTATGCCGTACATCTCCATGACTCTATAAATGCCCTTCGCCTGCTTTATGGATCTGCTGCAGAGCAGCAATATCAATCTTGAAGTGCCTGAGTTCATGATCAGTTTTTCATTCTGGATGGTTGTTTTCCTCCTTATTCATGAGGTTTGTACATTCCTGGTTCTGAGATTGAGCTTGACTTTGGTTTTCAGTCTGAGGTTGTTTGGACCTGCTGGATATGGCTTTCCAGGCAGGTTGGTAACGTAATCAAATATTTTTAATGCGCTCTTTTTAGCCACTTCCCTATGCAGGGTGAGCAGAGTAGATCTTGAAGAGGGCTCTTTAGACATGAAGAAAGCTGCCTGAATGTTCTCCTATTCTAAGAGTAAAACAGATGAGTCAAGCCCCATCACCTATGCTCCAGTCTTCACTAGGACCTTCCAGGTCTCACAATCTTGTTCCGGTCACTTCTTGCTGACCAAGAAAGGGCTTGTGTTGTATGTGTTTGGGGGGGGGGGGGGGGGGGGAGGAGTTTGCATTCCTCTAAGTACAGGGCATCTGTTAATATGGGAATGCTGTTCCATGCCAGCAGACACACAGTCCTTGACAAGAGATAGATCCAGTTTCAATCACAAGGAAACCTTGATGACTGTGGATCTCTCTATTGCTGTGGCCTTCATTCACCATTGCAACTGTTGATATCACATGAATATATCTGCCTGAATCACCACTGAGGACTTGCCTTGGATTGTGGTTTGGTTCCTCTCATCAGACCCTACCATCATGGTTTGCCCTGCCCGGAGTTCAGAAGATCTGACAACATTGCTTTCAGGAGCAATGAAGCACCTCTTGACTGTAGCAAGGTGACAATTCATAGAAAGGGTCTTTGATAGTAACAACATTTTCATTTTAAATAAATAAGAATTTTTCAAAGCAATGATTTACTACATAAGTCAATTTTAATCATGGTATTACTTTTCTTGCATCTTAGTTCTTGATCAAACATTTGTTATGTGTAAGTCTCTTCTTGAGATGTGAAGGCTCTTTTTTAAGTTAAATGGTTTTAGTATTAATCTCCAATGATACAGTTTCTATTCCTGGTATGAAATCATGATAGAAAAGTCAAATGGCTACAATCTGTGGAAATAACAAGTTCCTGCAGAAGAGTTAAAAAGTATGTGGATTTCAAAATGTTGTGGAATCCAAACTAAACTCAAACAGTAGAATTTCTCTAGCCCTTGAACAGCATGGTCAATGGTGAGAAATTGGGAGAATATGGTGAAACTGAAAATAATAAGATGGTTGACATGGAGAGAAATAAACCCAATTTTCCCCTTTAGGTTTTTAACAGCTAGGTAGGAATCTCACTAATAAGTTGTGAATACCTTATTTTCACATTATTATTAGTTAATTCTGCCTTATTTATATGGTGTTTATGATTCGCCCAGACATAGTGATCAGAGTGATTTCATTTTGTTTTGTCTCCAACAGCAGGGTGCACTTGCGAATGAACTGAGGCCCTTCAAGGGACAATTTCATGAATGGACATCCGTAGATTTAATGATGATACACAACTGCCATAAAATTGCTCTTCACGTGCATCTTATGCATTGACAACTATGCATATTACAAATCCTAGCTACAAGTAGTCATGGTCATGCCAACGTAATCATACTAAGCTCTGTGAAGCAGAAAGTTAAGAATCTCTCTTGTGGCTGTCAATTCGCAAACTCATGCCAAGGGTTTAATAGCTGCATAATAGCTTAGAGGTGCTGTCCTCTCACAGTAAATTGTAAAAAAACATGAGAACATGTTTATAATGCTGCATTTGTTGGGTAATGGGGTATAGAGGAGACAATATTTGTAGAGTCACAGAGTCATACAGCATGGAAACAGACATTTTGGTCCAAGAGTCTATGCTGAACATAATCCCAGAGGAAACTAGTCTCATCTGCCATACCCCTCCAAACATTTCCTTTTCATGTACTTATCTAAGTGTCTTTTGAATGTTGTAACTGTGCCTGCATCCACCACTACCTCAGGAACTTCATTCTACACACAAACCATCCTCTATGTAAAAAACTTTGCCGCTCATGTCTTGTTTAAATCTCTCTCCTCTCACTTTAAAAATATGTCCTTTTGTCTTGAAATCCCCCATCCTAGGGAAAAAAAGAACATCTACCATTAACCCTATCTATATCCCTCAAGGTTTTATAAACTTCTATAAGGTTGCCTCTCAACCTCCAACACTCCAGTGAAAAATATCCCAGCATATCCAGCCTTTCTTTATAACGCAAACCATCCATACCCAGCAACATCCGAGTAAAACTCTTCTGAATCCTCTCCAGCTCAATTGCATCTTTCCTTTAACTGGACACAGTAATCCTGAAGTGGCCTCACCAATGTCCTTTAATACCTTAAAATGACTTCCTATCTCCTATACTCAAAGGACTGAGCAATGAAGGCAAGTGTACTAAACACCTTTTTAACCACCCTGTTCATATGTGACGCAAGCTTCAAGGAATCATGTCCGTGAACCTCTAGGTCCCTTTGTTCTGCAACACTACCTAAGGCCCTACCATTGATTGTCTAAGTCCTGCACCTTTGTTGTACCAAAATGCAATACTTCGCATTTATCTAAATTGAATTCCATCTGCTATTTTTCAGCCCATTGAACCATTTGATCAAGATCTTTTTGTAATCTTAGAAAACCTTCTTCAATGTGTACTATGCCACCAATTTTGGTATCATCCGCAAACTTACTGACCATGCCTTCTATATTGTCATCCAAACTTCTGTTCCAGTTTTAACACCCCAGTGTTGTTGCACAATTTGGCTTGTGCTGAATACATTAACAGAATGTATAATATGTCAGAGGTCCATTTCATGATACTGGGAGGCCTCCACTTATTATTATTAAATGAGAAAGCCTCATTTCTAATTGTATACTATTCAGGAATCATATTGCACAGAAGCTGCTCTGTTTTGATATTGCCTAAGTAGATCAATGCACCCATTCAAAAGGATCCAGCAACATCAGGTGTTGTAATTACAGTCACCATCATGCAAAGATATTGCAGAGTATTTCAGAACAGGTAAAGGTGTCGGCAAGCCGAGAAAACCAGCAATGTCCAGTGGCTGCTGCACAGCATCTAGAGGGAGAAACCTTCCTGGGAAGTCCCTTCAGGATCCAGGTTTCCTTTTCTTTCAAGGCCTGTGCAGAGCATCAGCTTCCACATGTAGAGATCAATGCAGTGGCTTCCTGATTGGCATGCACAGAACATTCCAGTAGTGGTTTAGCTTCAAGGGAATATTGTTCAGGTTGTGGAGGAGGTTGAGGTGAGCCAGAATTTACCATCCTCACAGTCACTTCCTCCAGATGAGCAAAGATCATATGGGCCAATGGGCTGAGGAGTGGCAGATGGAGATTAATTTAGATAAATGTGAGGTCCTGCATTTTGGAAAGGCAAATCAGGGCAGGACGTATACACTTAATGGTAAGGTCCTGGGGAGTGTTGCTGAACAAAGAGACCTTGGAGTGCTGGTTCATAGCTCCTTGAAAGTGGAATCACAGGTAGACAGCTTCGTGAAGAAAGCATTTCTTATGCTTGCCTTTAATAGTGCATTGACTATAGGAGTTAGCAGGTCATATTGCAGCTGTACTGGACATTTGTTAGGCCACTTTTGGAATACTGTGTGCAATTCTGGTCTCCTTGCTCTACAAAGGATTTTGTGAAACTTGAAAGGGTTCAGAAAAGATTTATAAGGATATTGCCAGGGCTAGAGGGTTTGAGCTATGAGTAGATGCCGAATAGGCTGGGGTTATTTTCCCGAGAGCATTGGAGGCTCAGGGGTGAACTTTATAGAGGTATAATCTCTGAAAGTTGCCACCCAGGTAAATAGTGCTGTGAGGAAGGCATATGGTGTACTGGGCTTTATTGGCAGAGGAATTGAGTTCCGGAGTCCTGAGGTCATGTTGCAGTTGTATAAGACTCTGGTGAGGCCTCATCTGGAGTATTGTGTGCAGTTTTGGTCGCCATACTATAGGAAGGATGTGGAAGCTTTAGAACGAGTGCAGAGGAGGTTTACCAGGATGTTGCCTGGAATGGTAGGAAAATCTTATGAGGAAAGGCTGAGGCACTTGGGGCTGTTCTCATTGGAGAAGAGAAGGTTTAGGGGAGATCTGATAGAAGTGTATAAGATGATTAGGGGTTTAGATAGGGTAGATACTAAGAACCTTTTACCGCTAATGGAGTCAGGTGTTACTAGGGGACATAGCTTTAAATTAAGGGGTGGTAGGTATAGGACAGATGTTAGGGGTAGATTCTTCACACAGCGGGTTGTGAGTTCATGGAATGCCCTGCCCGTATCAGTGGTGAACTCTCCTTCTTTATGTTCATTTAAGCGGGCATTGGATAGGCATTTGGAAGTTATTGGGCTAGTATAGGTTAGGTAGGACTCGGTCGGCGCAACATCGAGGGCCGAAGGGCCTGTACTGCGCTGTATCCTTCTATGTTCTATGTTCTATGTTCTATGTTCTATATAAAATCATGAGGAGCTTGGATAAGATGAATAGACAGGTTCTTTTCCCCAAGGTGGGAAAGTCCAAAACTAGAGGGCATAGGTTTAAGGTGAGAGGAGAAAGATTTAAAATGGATCTAAGGGGCAACCTTTTCACACAGAGGGTGGTGCGTGAATGGAATAAACTGTTAGAGGTGGCAATGGAAGCAGGTACAATTACAGCATTTAAAAGGCATCAGGACGGGTATGTGAATAGGAAGGATTTCGAAGGATATGGGCCAAGTCCTGGCAAATGGGACTAGATTAATTTAGGATGCTGTGGTTGTGGATATGTTCATCAAGCTGGGAAGTTGATTTTCAGATGTTTCATCCTCTGTCTAGGTGACATCTTCAGTGCTTTGGAGTCTCTTGTGGAATTTATTTGGTTCCCTTTCTGTTGCTTCTAGTTGCCGGTTTCAGTTGTCCATTGTTGTGGCTGGTATATTGGGTCTGCGTCTATATGTTTGTTGAAGGACAAACATCATAGGAGGCTCCAAAGCACTGAAGATGACATCTAGACAGGGGACGAAATGTTTGCAAATCAACTTCTCAGCTTGGTGAGCATGCCCACAACTACGGCAGCCGAGCTACAAATCTTTTCGCAAACCTTGAATTAATTTAGGATAGCTGGTCGTTATGGACAAGTTGAACTGAAGGATCTGTCTCCTTGCTGTACAGCTCTATGACACTATGACTCCATGCTAGCCCAGGCTGAGAATGTCCCAGGACATTGGGATTCCCCCCTTATTCTTCTGAATTCCAGTGAATATAGGCCTAACCAATCCAGTCTGTCTTCATATGTCAGTACTCCCATCCTAAGAATCAGTCCGGTGAACCTTTGCTGTATTTCCTTCATAGCCAGAATATCCTTCCATATACACTACAACCTCAGTTATCTAAATATCAATTATCTAAATTTTGGATTATCCAAATAAGATCTCAAAGTCCTGATGTTTGGGAGCATGTTATCTGAACATTTGATTATCCAAACAAAATCCTCTCCACCTGTGTCGTTCAGATAATCAAAATTGCCCTGTATAAAGAGACCAAACAGTACTCCAGGTGTAGCCTCACCAAAGCCCCGTACAATTACAGCAAGACACCCCTGCTCTTGTACTCGAATCCTATCGCAATGAAAGCCAACATTGGCTTTTTCACCATCTGCTGCACCTGTATGCTTACTTTCAAGGACATCCAGGTTTCATTGCACCTCCCCTTTCCCAATCTATTGTTATTCAGATAATAATCCTCCTTCCTCTTTTTGTTACCAAAGTGGATAACTTCACATTTATCCACATTATATTTAACTTCATGCATTGTCTGTCCAAATCACACTAAAGCATCGCTGCGCCTCCTCACAGTTCACCCTTCCACATTTGTGTCATCTATAAAATTAGAGATATTATGTTTAGCTCCTTCATCTAGACCATTTTTTAATGTGTATAGTGAACTGCTGAGGTCCAACGACTGATCCCTATGATACCCCACCAGTGACTGCCTGCCACTTGGAAAAAGACACGTTTATTCCTATTCTATGTCTCCTGTCTGCCAACCGGTTCTTTATCAATGTAAGTACATCACATGCAAACCCTTACGCTGAAATTTTACAGCTATTATCTTATTTGGGATGTCATTGATAGCCTTCTGAAAGTCCAAGTAAACGACATCCACCAGCTCCCCTTTATTTTCTCCTACTATTTACCTTAAATTTATGGCTCTGGTCATTGGTACTTCCACCAAAGGAAAAGTTACTTCCTTTCTACACTGTCCTTGTTCTTGATTATTTTATACCTGTCAATCATTTCCCCTCAGTCTTCTCTGCTTCAAGGAAAACAACCCAAGTCTATCCAATCTGCTTCATTCATCTTGAGGTCATTAATGCACACAACAATCAGCAAAGCAACCAGCACCAAATCCTGTGGTATGTCACTGAACACAAACAACCAGTCACAAAAATGTCCTTCTTCCTGCCACAAATATTTTTGGATTTCCAAAAGGCATTCAATAAGTTATGAGATTTAGGCTACTTAATGAGATAAGAGCCTGTGAAGTTGGAGGTAGTATATTAGCATGGAGAGAGTATTAGCTAACAAGATAGAAAGATATCAAGGCACTTTTAGCATGGCAACCTGCCAACTATTGGAGTGCCACAGAGATTGCTGCTAGGGCTATATTTATTTATAATATACATTAATAACTTGAATGAGGAAAGTGAACGTAATATAGCCAAGTTTGTGGATGAGACAGAATTAGGGAAGGTAATGAAGGAGACCATTTCCATCATGTTGAAGATTCTATATCCTTTACTTACTATTCTCTCTACCTGTCCTGCCATTTCAATGACCTGCACACATATATACCCAGGTCGCGATGCTCCTGCAACCTACTTAGAATTGCATTCCCTATTTCACGTTGTCTTTCAATTGTTTACCTACCAAAATAAGTCATTGCCCACTTTTCTGCACTGAAACTCGTTGGCCATCTATCTGCCTACTGCACAAAACTGTCTAAGTTCTTGTGGCTCACTCTCTCAGCAGAGCAGGTAAGGGCTTTTTGGCAGTGGCTGCTTGAAGGCTTGGTGACGTTTGTTTAACGGTTTAAAATTGAAAGTTTTTTTTTAAAAAGCGCGGAGTGGACCCGGAAGCTGGTGTAGCGCAAGCTTACCTGGGTAAGTTTTTTTCTCCCCTATAAAGGCGCGCAGCTTCAAGGCCTCGGCCTCACTCTCTCAGCAGAGCAGGTAAGGGCTGTTTGGCAGTGGCTGCTTGAAGGCTCGGTGACGTTTGTTTAACGGTTTAAATTTGAAAGATTTTTTTTTAAAAAGCGCGGAGCGGACCCGGAAGCTGGTGTAGCGCAAGCTTACCTGGGTAAGTTGTTTTCCTATAAAGGTGCGCAAGAGAGGAACCCGAGGCACTACAGAGGTAGTGCCTCCCACCCGCCTTCCTCCTCTAACCTAATAATAAAAACGTTGTGGTAAGAAGGTAAGTGCTGCATTTTGCTTACTCTAGTGTTTAGACCTAGTTTTTTTTAAAGATTACTTTTAGAGGGATGGCAGTGAAGGCAGTGCAATGTTCCTCTTGCAACATGTTTGAGGTGAGGGATGCCGTGGTCGTCCCTCCTGATTACACTTGCAGGAAGTGCACCCATCTCCAGCTCCTCCAAGACCGTGTTAGGGAACTGGAGCTGGAGTTGGATGAACTTAGGATCATTCGGGAGGCAGAAGGGGTCATAGATCGGAGCTTTAGGGAAGTAGTAACTTCAAAGATTGCAGACAGATGGGAGACAGTGAGGGTGACTGGGAAGAAGCAGCCAGTGCAGAGACCCCCTGTGGCCGTTCCCCTCAAGAACAAGTATACCGTTTTAGATACTTGTGGGAGGGGACGACTTACCAGGGGTAAGCAATGGGGTTCAGGCCTCTGGCACGGAGCCTATCCCCGTTGCTCAGAAGGGAAGGGTGGAGAAGAGCAGAGCAATAGTTATTGGAGACTCGATAGTTCGGGGCACAGATAGGCGGTTTTGTGGGGCGAGAGAGACTCACGTTTGGTATGTTGCCTCCCAGGTGCAAGGGTATGTGATGTCTCTGATCATGTTTTCCGGGTCCTTAAGGGGGAGGGGGAGCAGCCCGAAGTCGTAGTCCACATTGGCACCAACGACATAGGTAGGAAGAGGGATGAAGATGTTAGGCAGGCTTTCAGGGAGCTAGGTTGGAATCTCAGAGTTAGAACAAACAGAGTTGTTGTCTCTGGTTTGTTTCCCGTGCCACGTGATAGAGAGTCGAGGAATAGGGAGAGAGAGCAGTTAAATGCGTGGCTACAGGGATGGTGCAGGAGGGAGGGATTCCGGTTTCTGGATAACTGGGGTTCTTTCTGGGGAAGGTGGGACCTCTATAAACAGGATGGTCTACACCTGAACCTGAGGGGCCCCAGTATCCTTGGGGGGAGGTTTGTTAGTGCTCTTTCGGGGGGTTTAAACTAACTCTGCAGAGGCATGGGAACCTAGACTGTAGCTTTAGGGTGCAGGACCTTGAGGGTAGGGAGGTTAGGAACATGGCATCAATCTCGAAGGAGGGTGCCTGTAAACAGGAAGGTGGCTTGAAGTGTGTATACTTCAATGCGAGAAGTATACGAAATAAGGTAGGTGAACTTGCAGCGTGGGTTGGTACCTGGGAGTTCGATATTGTGGCTATTACGGAGACATGGGTAGAACAGGGACAGGTTTGGCTGTTGCAGGTTCCAGGGTTTAAATGTTTTAGTAGGGTCAGGGGTGGGGGTAAAAGAGGGGGAGGTGTGGCATTGCTTGTCAAAGATAGTATTACAGCAGTGGAAAGGACGATGGATGAAGACTCGCCATCTGAGGTAGTTTGGGCTGAGCTTAGAAATAGGAAAGGTGAGGTCACCCTGTTAGGAGTTTTCTACAGGCCTCCTAATAGTCCTAGAGACGTAGAAGAAAGGATTGCGAGGATGATTCAGGAGAAGAGTGAAAGTAATAGGGTGGTTGTTATGGGGGACTTTAACTTTCCAGATATTGACTGGGAAAGCTATAGCTCGAGTATGTTAGATAGGTCAGTGTTTGTCCAATGTGTGCAGGAGGGTTTCCTGACACAATATGTAGACAGGCCAACAAGAGGTGAGGCCATACTGGATTTGGTTCTGGGTAACGAACCAGGCCAGGTGTTAGAATTGGAGGTAGGTGAGCACTTTGGGGACAGTGACCACAATTCGGTGACTTTTACTCTAGTGATGGAGAGGGATAAGTGTGCACTACAGGGCAAGAGTTATAGCTGGGGGCAGGGAAATTATGATGCGGTGAGGCATGACTTAGGATGCGTGGCTTGGAAAAGTAGGCTTCAAGGGAAGGGTACAATCGATATGTGGAGCTTGTTCAAGGAGCAACTATTGAGTGTCCTTGATAAGTATGTACCTGTCAGGCAGGGAGGAAAGGGTCGTGTGAGGGAGTCATGGTTTAATAAGGAATTGGAATCCCTTGTTAAAGGGAAGAGGGCGGCCTATGTAAAGATGAGGCGTGAAGGTTCAATTGGGGCGCTTGAGAGTTATAAGGTAGCCAGGAAGGATCTAAAGAGAGAGCTAAGAGCAGCAAGGAGGGGACATGAAAAGTCCTTGGGTGGTAGGATTAGGGAAAACCCAAAGGCTTTCTATAGGTATGTCAGGAATAAAAGAATGACTAGGATAGGAATAGGTCCAGTCAAGGATAGTAGTGGGAAGTTGCGTGTGGAGGCTGAAGAAATTGGGGAGACACTGAATGAATACTTTTCGTCAGTATTCACTCAGGAACAGGACATTGTTGCCAATGTGAATATTGAGTCACAATTAATTAGAATGGATGGCTTTGAGGTATGTAGGGAAGAGGTGTTGGAAATTCTGGAAAGGGTGAAAATAGATAAGTCCTATGGGCCTGATGGCATTTATCCTAGGATTCTCTGGGAAGCAAGGGAGGAGATTGCAGAACCATTGGCCTTGATTTTTATGTCTTCATTGTCTACAGGAATAGTGCCAGAAGACTGGAGGATAGCAAATGTGGTTCCCTTGTTCAAGAAGGGGAGTAGGGATAACCCTAGTAACTATAGGCCGGTGAGTCTTACCTCTGTTGTGGGCAAAGTCTTAGAGAGAATTGTAAGGGATAGGATTTATGAACATCTGGATAGGAATAATGTGATCAAGGATAGTCAGCATGGTTTTACGAAGGGCAGGTCGTGCCTCACAAACCTTATTGATTTCTTTGAGAAGGTGACTAAGGAGGTGGACGAGGGTAAAGCGGTAGATGTGGTGTATATGGATTTTAGTAAGGCGTTCGATAAGGTTCCCCATTGTAGGCTACTGTAAAAAATACGGAGGTATGGCATTGAGGGTGAGTTGGAGGTTTGGATTAGGAATTGGCTGGCTGGAAGAAGACAGAGGGTAGTAGTTGATGGTAAAGGTTCATCTTGGAGTGCAGTTAGCAGCGGTGTTCCGCAAGGATCTGTTTTGGGACCATTGCTGTTTGTCATTTTCATAAATGTCCTGGAGGAGGGGCTAGAAGGTTGGGTGAGCAAGTTTGCGGATGATACGAAAGTCGGTGGAGTTGTTGACAGTGAGGAAGGATGTGGCAGGTTACAGCGGGATATAGATAAGCTGCAGAGCTGGGCAGAAAGGTGGCAAATGGAGTTCAATGTCGGTAAGTGTGAAGTGATTCACTTTGGTAGGAGTAACAAGAAGATGGAGTACTGGGCTAATGGTCGGATACTTGGTAGTGTGGATGAGCAGAGGGATCTTGGTGTCCATGTACACAGATCTCTGAAAGTTGCCACCCAGGTAAATAGTGCTGTGAAGAAGGCATATGGCGTACTGGCTTTTATTGGTAGAGGAATTGCGTTCCGGAGTCCTGAGGTCATGTTGCAGTTGTATAAGACTCTGGTGCGGCCGCATCTGGAGTATTGTGTGCAGTTTTGGTTGCCATACTATAGGAAGGATGTGGAGGCACTGGAACGGGTGCAGAGGAGGTTTACCAGGATGTTGCCTGGTATGGTAGGCAGATCGTATGAGGAAAGGCTGAGGCACTTGGGGCTGTTTTCATTGGAGAAAAGAAGGTTTAGGGGAGATTTGATAGAGGTGTACAAGATGATTAGGGGTTTAGATAGGGTTGACAATGAGAACCTTTTTCCACGTATGGAGTCAGATAAAACGAGGGGGCATAGCTTTAAATTAAGGGGTGGTAGGTATAGGACTGATGTTAGGGGTAGATTCTTTACTCAGCGAGTCGTGAGTTCATGGAATGCCCTGCCAGTAACAGTGGTGGACTCTCCCTCTTTATGGGCATTTAAACTGGCATTGGATAGGTATATGGAGGATAGTGGGCTAGTGTAGGTTAGGTGGGCTTGGATCGGCGCAACATCAAGGGCCGAAGGGCCTGTATTGCGCTGTATTTTTCTATGTTCTATGTATTCCTGAAGAACTATTTCTAGAAAGGGTACCTCGAAGTGAATTGATGTGAGACAAAAAGCGCACAATTATGTAAAGCGGGGATGGAGTGTCCAGTAAAGTGTGGAGAAATTGTGGTGGGAGTATTGGACAAACTTTCAGCTCCAGGAATACAATTTGTCCTTGTAAAGTATGGAGCTGATTCACTGGGAGAAGTGCTGCCTGCTCTGGTTGAAAAGCCAGTGAAGTCCCAGGCAACTGAAGCAATGCAGGAGCCTTATCGTGGAATCTTTCCTGATTGTGGGGCAACAAGGTCCCAATGTCACCAGCTGAAACAGGAGAGACCATAAATGTAAAGACGAGGAAGCTGAAGTGGCATTGGCAGAGACGTTGTTTCATCAGATACTTGAAACAAAACAAGAGTAAATATGTGATTGTAGAAATATGTTTAGATCAGCTACACTAATTGAGTTACAGCATTAAAATGAAAACTTAATGCAGTTAGATCCCATGGAATCCAGGGAAATTTAACCAATTGGATGCAAAATTGTCTTGAAGGTAACGTATTATTTTCCAGACTGGAGGCCTGTGGCCAGTGGTGTGCTGAAAGAATCAGTGTTGAGCTTGCTGCTTTTCATCATGTATATACACGACTTAGATGAGAATATCGGAGGCATGATTAGTAAGTTGCCAGATAACAGCAAAATGTAGTGCAGTGGACAATGAGGAAGATTATTTCAGAGTACAAGAGTACCCATGGAAGCGGGTATAATTGCACATTGAAAATATATCTGTATAAATACATAAGTAAGACTGGCTCAGAGGTATATTGGCAAAATGCTGGCAAATGGGACGAGATCAGATTAGGATGTCTGGTCAGCATGGACAATTTGGACAAAAGTGTCTGTTTCCATGTTGTATGACTCTCTGTTTCGATAAGATGGATTAGGAAAAGTTCTGAAAGGCCTTTCGAGTGGAAATTCTCTTCCCCAAATGTTTGTGGCGCTTCCTTGTTTAAATTTATTCAAAGATGCTTTAGTTAAATATTTGTCCATAAAGTGAGTCATGGACAATTGGATACAGACAGGAAAATGGGGCTGAGACCACAACTTGATCAGCCACAATCTTAGTGCCTAGTGGAGAAGGCTCACAGTGTGTAACAACCCAGCCCTGTTCCTCAGTCCCATGTTTCTGGGTTCCATTCAGCTCCTGAAGCCTGCTATACAGGAGCAGCGGGAAGCCACTTACTGCTATTACCTCGTGCACAGAAACAGATGAGACCATTCAGTCCCTCAATACTTTCCCACTCGGTTTGGGTGATTTGAAAAATGTAATTGGAAAACCCAAGCTGGGTATGGAAGAGACCCCTCATCTCTTTTTACAGAGATTCACCATTCTGCAAAGTTTGCTCTATTTGTTGGTCACATTATCGACCCAGGTTCACTGTGATTACAGCTCGGACACCTCTCCCAGAGATGGCTCAGAAAATCCTCTGGATTCCCTGACTATAACATTCAATAACAAAACTTCCAGGAAAGTAACACCCTGTAAATTTGCAATAGTAGAATGTGAGAACATAGAAACAGAAGCAATTTGTTCACTCCCTACCCCACCCTTCAAGATTGCCTTGCCCTTCAGTAAGATCATGGCTGATCTTTTCTCGGTCTCAAGTTCTCTTTCATGCATAATTCTTCATAGCACTCAACCTTCTGACAGGTAAAAATCCATCTAAAGCCTCTTTAAATACTTTCGTAGAACAGAGAACATGGGACAGCACAGCACAGTTCAGGCCCTTCGGTCCTCGATGTTGTGCTGATCTTTTATCCTATTCTAAGATCAGACTCATCGACTTACTTTTGTGCATTATCTTTCAAGTGCCTATTCAAGCATCTCTTAAATGTCCCTCAGGTATCTGACTAACATTGCTGGGCAGTGCATTGCACGCAACCAACACTCTCTGTGTAAAGAACCGAACTCTGGCATCTCCCCAAAACCTTCCTCCAATCACCTTAAAATTATGTATCCTCTTTCCCTCGTTATAGACATTTCTGCTGGGAGAAAGGTTTCTGGCTATTCACTCCATCTATGCCTCTCATCGTCTTGCACACCTGTATCCATTCACCTCTCATCAATGCTTCATTCCAATGAGAAAGGCACTAGCTCCCTCAATCTTTCTTCATAAGACCTGCTCTCCAGTCCAGCATCCTGATAAGTTCCCTCTGCACCCTCTCTAAAGGTTCCTCATCATTCCTAGAATGAGGTGACCAGAACTGAACACAATATTCCAAGTGTGGTCTAGCCAAGGTGCTATAGAGCTGCAGCATAACCTCGCAGCTCTTAAACTGCGGCACAGTGGTTAGCACTGCTGCCTCACAGTGCCAGATTCCCGGGTTCAATTCTCTGCCTCAGGCGACTGACTGTGTGGAGTTTGCACATTCTCCCCGTGTCTGTGTGGGTTCCTCCGGGTGCTCCGGTTTCCTCCCACTGTCCAAAGATGTGCAGGTTAGGTGAATTGGCCGTGCCAAATTGCCCGTAGTGTTAGGTGAAGGGGTAAATGTAGGGGAATGGGTCTGGGTGGGTTGCTCTTCAGAAGGTCAGTGTGGACATGTTGGGCCAAAGGGCCTGTTTCCACACTGCAAGTAATCTAATGTTTGCCGAGCTGGGAGTTTTTGTTGCAAATGTTTTGTCCCCTTTCTAGGTGACATCCTCAGTGCTTGGGAGCCTCCTGTGAAGTGCTTCTTTGATGTTTCCTCTGGCATTTATAGTGGCTTGTCTCTGCCGCTTCCGGTTGTCAGTTGCTGTCCACTGCAGTGGCCGGTATATTGGGTCCAGGGCGATGTATTTGTTGATAGAATCTGTGGATGAGTGCCATGCCTCTAGGAATTCCCTGGCTGTTCTCTGTTTGGCTTGCCCTATAATATTAGTGTTGTCCCAGTCGAATTCATGTTGTTTGTCATCTGCATGTGTGGCTACTAAGGATAGCTGGTCGTGTAATTTCGTGGCTAGTTGGTGTTCATGGATACGGGTTGTTAGCTGTCTTCCTGTTTGTCCTATGTAGTGTTTTGTGCAGTCCTTGCATGGGATTTTGTACACTACATTGGTTTTGCTCATGCTGGGTATCGGGTCCTTTGTCCTGGTGAGTTGTTGTCTGAGAGTGGCTTTGGTTTGTGTGCTGTTATGAGTCCTAGTGGTCGCAGCAGTGTGACTGTCAGTTTGGAAATGCTCCTGGTGTATGGTAGTGTGGCTAGTCCTTTGGGTTGTGGCATGTCCTTGTTCCGTTGTCTTTCCCCAGTCAACAATCCACAAGCCAGGGACACAGCCAGACAGAACGGAGTCAGGATGATCCAGGTAATGATTACAGACGCTCACAACAGACTTCACAAATACAGACAAGAAAGTGTGCGCCAAAAATCGTTAATTTCAAAAACCACCAATCAGGAATGGACCCGGACCATAGAACAGGCTATCACCATAGTACAGAACAGGACCACACACCGCAAAAAAGCGGCACTAAAAGAAAAAATGGCCAACTAACACACAACGAAGAGGACACCACAACACACACCTGGGTTAAAAACCTCTCCCACAGAAGCTCACAGACATGGAAAGAACAATACTGGCCAAGGGACTCAACTACAACCACAGGGACGCCAAGACAGCAGACTTCCTAGCAGCATAGAATGCACACTCTGGAACAATGGATTGACAGAAGAGACACAACAAACAGTGAGACAAAGTATCGTACCTCTGATAACAAGGAAAAGACAAACACACAACCTCAACACCAAGGAGAAAGAAGCACTAAAATCACTAAGAAACGATAAGAACATAATCATACTACCAGCAGACAAAGGCAGAATGATGGTCATATTGGACAAAGCAGAGTACATCCAAAAGGCACAACAACTACTTGCAGATACCAACACCTACCAAAAGAGGGAGTCTGATCTCACCCCACACTCACCAATAGGATAAACAACACACTGAGGAACAACGAGCACCCGAGCTACAAATCTTCTCCCAAAACTTTGAACTGTCTAAGTTCTTCTGGAGTCCTACATTGTCCTCCTCACAGTTTATAATTTTTCCAAGTGTCATAGAGTGATAGTCTTAGACTCATACATCATGGAAACAGACCCTTCGGTCCAACCAGTCTATGCAAACATAATCCCAAACTAAATTAGTCCCACTTGCCTGCTCCTGGCCCATATCCTTTCAAACCTTTTCTATTCATTTACTTATCCAAATGTCTTTTAATTGTTGTAGTTGTGCCCACATCCACCACTTCTTCAGGACATTCAGTCCACATGTGAACCACTCTTGTGTAAACTTTTGTCCCTCATGTCTTTTTTAAAATCTCTTTCCTCTCACCTTAAAAATATGCTCCCTTGCCTTAAAATCCCCAACCCTGTGGAAAAGACAACTCCCATTAACTCTATCTACACTCCCCTTGATCTTGTAAACTTCTTTAACAACACCTCTCAACCTTCTATGCTCCAGTGAACAAAGTCCTAGCCTATCCAACCCTTCTTTATGACTCAAACCTTCCATACTCAGCAACATCCTGGTAAATCTCTTCTGAACACTCTCCAGCTTAATAATGTCCTTCCCGTATCTGGGTGACCCAAACTGGACACAGTACTCCAGAAGAGGTCTCACCTAAGTCCTTTACAACTTCAATGAGACTTCCCAACTCCTATACTCAAAAGAAATCATGAGGGGCATTAATAGAATAAAGAGACAAGGTCTTTTCCCTGGGGTGGGGCTATCCAAAATTAGAGGCCACAGGTTTAAGATGAAACGGGAAAAATTTAAAAGAGACCTAAGGGGCAATGTTTTCATGCAGAGGGTAGTACGTGTATGGAATGAGTTGCCAGAAGAAATTGTGGAGGCTATTACAATTACAACATTTAAAAGGCATCTGGATGGGTATATGAATAGGAAAGGTTTAGAGGGATATGGGCCAAATGCTGGCAAGTGGGACTAGGTTAATTTAGGATGTCTGGTCGGCATGAACAAGTTGGACCAAAGGATTTTCTGTGCTGTATATCTCCATGACTCTATTAATGAGCAATGAAGGCAAGCATGCCAGATGCCTTTTTACCACCCTGTCTATATGTGATGCAAACTTCAAAGAATTATGTACCTGAACCCCTAGGCCCCTCTTTTCTACAAGATCTAAATCATTAATGCATAACAGGAAAAGCAAGGGCTCCAAACCAACCTCTGGGGCACTCCACTCCAAACCTTCCTCCAGCCCGAAAAATATGCATTGATCATTACTGTGTCCTATCACTCAGCCAATTTTGTATCTATTCTGCCTGTCCCTTTTATTTCATGACCTATAACTTACATGGCACTGTATCAATCACTGACACAAAAATAATTGGGAAGGCAAGTAGTGAGAATGACAGATGTCTACTAGGAGGATGGATACATTAGGTAAGTAGGGAAAAATCTGTCAGAAGCAATATAATGTGAGGTTATGCACTTTGGCAGGTAAAACAAAGAACAGCAAAAAGCTGCAGAACGGAGGGATTTGGAGGTCCTGGTGCATGAATCATGAAAAGCTAACATCCAAGTTCAGAAGATCATGGGGAAGACAAATAGAATATTGGTCTTTATTTCAAAAGAAATTGAGAAGAGGGAGATGTTGGAAATAGGGAACTATAAAAAGCACACACTATAGATGAAATACTGTGAACAGTTCTGATCCAATATCTCAGGGAAGATAAACTATCATTGGAGGCAGATCAGAAAAGATTCATGAAGTTTATCCTTTTGAGAATGATTATATAGGTTGCGCTCATACTCATTGGAGTTTAGGAGAAAGAGAGGTAACTTTATTGAAACCTTTTTGCAAAATTCTTCAGAGGCTTGACAGGGTTGATGTTGAGAGGTTGTTTCCCCTTGTGAGAGAGGACCAGAGGATATAACCTTAGAATAAGAGGTCATGGATTGAAGACAGAATTGATGAAAATTGTCTTTTGGAGGGTAGTAAATTGGTAGAATTCTTTACAATAGCAGCTGTTAAGGCTTGGTTATTAAGTATATATAAGGATGAGTTGTCAGATTTTTAATCAGTTAGGGAATCACGGTAATGGGGAAAAGGCAAGAAAGTGGTCTTATTAATGCATCTACTTCATTAATTATCTCTTTAAAACTCTACGATGAATTTCATTAGGACCCAAGGACACATCAGTCCACAGCTCCATCAATTTGCTGAGCATTGCTTCCATTGTAACTGTAACAACAAAATTTGTCTCTCTCTTCAAGCTCCCGATCTACTACGATTACTGGCATTTTTTTTTAGATCCACTGTAGTGAAGACAGAAGCAAAATATTTGTTCATTTCACCTTCCACTTTGTTAGAGACTATTTTTAGCTGCCCATTGTCATTGCTCAGAGGGCCAACACTCATTTTGCTTATCCTATTCCTTACAGCCGGTTCTGCTGTAACACAGTGGTTCTGTTCTCGTGCAATCCCGTGTTATAAGAAAATAGTGTAGTAGCAGCACCATTGAAATTAATAGGGCCGAAATCGCATCACAACCAATACATGCTTTAAAATTTTGTGCTTTAGAAATAGTGTCCCCAATTTGTCAATCACAATAAAGCAAATTTGCATTAACAAAACACACATTATAGCAGAATGACCTATACTGTAAAAACTCTCACTATTTTTTTTATTTCTACCTAGCTTACTTTCATACTATATCTTGATCCACCTCTTTGTCACTGTCTGCCGTTCTTTATACTCTGACCAATCAGCTGGTCCACATTTACCTTTGCAGTTATATGTTCTTCCCTCAGCTCTGATGGTTTCCTTCTTTGGTTAACCACAGATAGTGGGTCCTCCCCTTGGAACTCTTCTTCACAGTAAGAAAACATTTGTTATAAAATGCTTGAAATGCTTTCCTTTGGATGTATCTACACCAGCCTGACTGCAATAATCTCCAAAACAAGGGGAATTAAGTAATAGGTAATAAATGCTGAAATGCAAACAGAAAATGTGGAGCTTCTATAGAGAGAGAAGTAGTTAAAGTTTCGAGTTCAAGGACCCTTCTTCAGAACACAGTTCTTAATTCTGACAAAGGATCCCTGGACTCAAAACATTAGCTGCTTCTCTCTCTAAAGATGCTGCTGAGTTTCTCCAGCACTTGCTGCTCATGATTCAGATTTCAGCATCTGCAGTTTTGTTTTTATTTTATGTTAATAAATGCTGGCCTTGCTAGTGACGCTTACACTATCAATAAAGATTATAAAAGGGACTTCTAACAAAATCGTGCTTTTAATCTTTTCAAAGAAGTTATAAAAACTGAAATACAATACTTAAAAGTGGTTCTGCAAATAGCTTGAAATATTACTCTAATTACAAGTCAAAGATACAATGTCTGGACCTTTGAAGTTCATAAATGATGATAAAGATCAGTCCATGAATCCTGTGTGTTGAACATGAGTACCTATGGAAGCCATTCTGTCTCAGTAAATGGTGACATTAACCTCAATTTTTACTTTTATAACTGCAAAGGTTAGGCTGAGGGTTACTAATATAGTCTTTAGGTGCATATTTCACTGACTAAAATGTGAAAACACGTGACAGGTATTTTTTCAAAAGGCAAAGAAAGGAAATGCAGATCCTGAATTAAAATTTAATGTACACAACTTTATAACACAGGAGTTGCATAGTCATTCATAAATTTTCAATATAGGGTTGTATTAGTCCATTTTCTACCATATAGGATGGTGTCACAGTGTGTCACCTCACTTATGCAATATTGATTCAACTAATCACCCTGACTTTGTGTAAAAGGGATATCACACAAAGGAAGTTGTATGCCACTGTAGAAATCTTTATTAATTGCTGTGTTCAGTAACTCAATGGTTTGTTTTCAACATAGTCCAATTCTGTAGCCCCAAGGTAAAGGTAAAGTCACCATTGTCCCATTCTTTGATTAGAGAGAGATAACTGATGGTGGTTTAACCTAAGGGTAACCATGCCTCAGGCAAGGGGAGAGGTTGAAAAGGAAAATCCTTCACAGTAACATCAATTGGTGCAAAAATTGAACCCATGCTGGTGGCATCACTCTACATTGTGAACCAGCTGTCCAGGCAACTGAACTAACTTACCCCAGGTCCAAGGATAGGTTTGTTAAAATGCATAGTTTGTGGTTTGAGACCTTGCTACTCCAAGAATGGAAACAGACTTTGTTTTTATCCCAGAAATTAGTGAAGGAATTCTGTCATTGCCTTGATTGGACAGAGAAGTTCCATTTGTACGTCATTATTGTCTCTTCGTAAAACAAAGTCATGATTACTTCAGAACCAGCTGTCCAGGTTTTGTACTTCACTTTCCCCAAAGAAGGATATTACCCCTTCCTGCAAAGGACAAAGCTCACCACCAGGAACAAATTGCCCTTTGAATCAATGCTCTTTGTTTAAAACTAATATTTTATTGCTCTGGGTCACTGCTGTTGTTTATCTCCCTTTCCCACTCTAGACATTCTTCACTTTGTATTGATGTCCCCATTGGCTGGGGTCTCAAACCCTGAAATCGGCGGCATTCTGGACAGACCCGAATGTGGGTGCAACCTCTGACTGCTAAGGCAGCTTCATGTGCCAGTCTCTGAGAGATAGGTTCCGGTACTCTGCCACCACACAGTTTCCCATTGCTCAGGCTCATGGTATTCCCATCCCGTGGAATTTCACTGTGATTTGAATGGCTCCGTATCATGTGGCGTTTCCGCCGCGACGGTAAGCTTTCTTGGCAAGACACAATACTCCGTAACTCTTTCAGCATCTCCTGGCAAACAGAAATCTGAAAAAAAGCAGAAGGAGAAAAAGCCAAATAACCAGTTTATTAAAACATCCAAGTTACATTCAGCATATGCTCTTTATGAGATAGCTGTTGTCCATCATGCTGGAAACAAATTAGTGCAGCACATAGTCTTGGAAGGCATGACCTTTCACAATGCCTTCTCTAAATTTCACATTGGAGATTAAAGAAGGTAAATAGGAAGGTGGGAACTTGTACTTCTAATAACAGAAATCATGTTCAGAAGAGCATCACAAACCCTTGTGATCCTTTGCCTGTTGGTCAATTTGTCTTGACTTGGTACCTGAAAGGCCTGCTTCAACCATCATTAAAACCATAGCGACTAGTTTTAGATCCCCAGACCAGTGGTATTAGTTCCTCTATCCCATATCAGTTATCTGTAATATCTCAAAATCTTCAATAAGTTATCCTTTCAACCTAATTGAAGACCAGGTATAATTCTCGTAATCAATTTTCTGAAGATCAGATAATTGGACTTGAAACATTAATTCTATAGACGCTACCAGAACTAATTAGATTTTCCCATGCTTTGTTTTCATATTTTATTTCAGATCTCCAATATCCGCGGTACTTTGGATTTTCCGTACTGCTTCTCCTCACAGAAGAATGAGGTCATGGCATCGTGGTATCCAAAGAACAACAGTACAGCACAGGAATAGGCCCTTCGGCCCACCAAGTCTGAGATAACACTTGATGCCTTTCTAAACTAAAACCTTTTGCCTTTATGTCATCCATATCTATCTATTCCCTGCTTTTTCATGTATCTATAAGATGCCTCTTAAATGTTGCTATTGTTTTGCTTCCACCATCTCCTCTAGCATGCATCGCAGGCACTTGCCACCCTCACACATCTCCTTTAAACTTTCGCCCTTTTATCTTAAACCTATGTCCCCTAGTAATTGACATTTCTACCTTGGGAAAATCTCTGACTATCCTTACCTCTCAATTTTGTAAACTTCTCTCATGTTATCCCTCAGCCTCTGACATTCAAGTGAGAACAAATCAAGCTTTTTTGTATTGACATGCCCTAGAATATCAACATACTCTCTCTAGACTCATCATCCACGATATCCTTATCTTTTGTGAATACCAAGAGCCTCACTCACTTCCCTCTGGCTCCATGCCTCAATTCTCTCCTTCATCCTTGAATGAATTCTTTACCTATTTATCTTCTTACTTCTTGTACACATAGAACATGGATGTATAAAATGCCTTAGGATTTTCCATAATCCTGTTTCCCAAGGACATTGCATGGCCCCTTTTAACTTTCCTAACTCCTTGTTTAAATTACTTCCTATTTTCTTTATATTCTTCAAGGGCTCTGCCCATCTTCAGTTTCCTAAAACATATGTATGCCTCTTTTGCTTTTGACTAAGCTCACAATTTCTCTTGTCATCCAAAGTTATTGAATCTTGCCATCCTTATCCTTCATTTTCACAGGAACATCCTGAACTCCAAAAAAACTGGCCTTTAAAAGGTTCCCACATGATGTGTTGATTTACCCTCAAACAGCTGGTCCCTCAATCTACATTCCCCAGTTCCTGACTAATGTCATAATTAGCCTTCTCCCAATTTAGTACTTTCAAATGAGGACTACTTTTATTTGTATCCATAAGTAATTTAACATTTATGAAATTATGGTCACTTTCCAAAATGCTGCCCCAATAATTTAATCACTTTAAAGTCTGGTTGAAGATTTGTAGCTCGGGTGTCCGTTGTTGTGGTTCTGTTTGCCGAGCTGGAAGTTTTTGCTGCAAACGTTTCGTTCCCTGGCTAGGGAACATCATCAGTGCTATTGGAGCCTCCTGAGAAGCGCTGCTTTGATGTTTCTTCCGGTATTTATAGTGGTTTGTTCTTGCCGCTTCCGGGTGTCAGTTTCAGCTGTAGTAGTTTGTATGTGGGGTCCAGGTTGATGTGTCTGTTGATGGATCTTCTTGCCGTTTCCAGGTGTCAGTTTCAGCTGTAGTGGTTTGTATATTGGGTCCAGGTCTATGTGTCTGTTAATGGAGTTTGTGGATGAATGCCATGCCTCTAGGAATTCCCTGGCTGTTCTCTGTCTGGCTTGTCCTATGATAGTAGTGTTTTCCCAGTCAAATTCATGTTCCTGGTTGTCTGAGTGTATGGCTACTAGGGATAGCTGGTCGTGTCGTTTTGTGGCTAGCTGATGTTCGTGGATGCGGATTGTTAGCTGTCTTCCTGTTTGTCCTACATAGTGTTTTGTGCAGTCCTTGCATGGTATTTTGTAAACTACGTTAGTTTGGCTCATGCTGGCTATTGGGTCCTTTGTTCTAGTGAGTTGTTGTCTGAGTGTGGAAGTTGGCTTGTGGGCTGTTATGAGTCCTAAGGGTCGCAGTAGTCTAGCTGTCAGTTCTGAGACACTTCTGACATATGGTAGTGTGGCTAGTCCTTTTGGTTGTAGCATGTCCTCGTTCCGTGGTCTATCTCTTAGGCATCTGGTGATAAAGTTGCGTGGGTATCCGTTTTTGGCAAATACCTTGTATAGGTGTTCCTCTTCCTCTTTTCGCAGTTCTGGTGTACTGCAGTGTGTTGTGGCTCTTTTGAATAGTGTCCTGATGCAGCTTCGTTTGTGTGTGTTGGGGTGGTTACTTTCATAGTTTAGGACTTGGTCTGTGTGTGTTGGTTTCCTGTGTACCCTTGTGGTGAATTCTCCGTTGGGTGTTCTCTCTACTAACACGTCTAGGAACGGGAGTTGGCTATCCTTTTCCTCTTCTCTCGTGAATCGTATTCCTGTGAGTGTGGCGTTGATGATTCGGTGTGTTTTTTCTATGTCTGTGTTTTTGATGATTACAAAGGTGTCATCGACGTATCTGATCCAGAGTTTGGGTTGGATTTGTGGTAGGGCTGTATGTTCTAACCTTTGCATAACTGCCTCTGCTATGAGTCCCGAGATTGGTGATCCCATGGGTGTTCCGTTAATTTGTTCGTATATCTGATTGTTGAATGTAAAGTGTGTGGTGAGGCACAGGTCTAGTAGTTTAAGTATGCCGTCCTTGTTGATAGGTTCGGCCTCCTGTGTTCTGTTATGTATGTCCAGTAGGTTGGCTATTGTTTCTCTGGCTAGGGTTTTGTCAATTGATGTGAACAGTGCCGTCACGTCGAATGATACCATGGTTTCTTCTTTGTCTATGTGTGTATTCCTGATGATGTCCAAGAATTCCTGTGTTGATTGTATGGAGTGTTTGGATCCGCTGACTAGGTGTTTCAGTTTTTGTTGTAGTTCTTTGGCTAGTTTGTATGCTGGTGTCCCTGGTAGTGATACTATGGGTCTGAGTGGGATGTCTGGTTTGTGTACTTTGGGTAGTCCGTAGAATCTGGGGGTGTTGTTGCTTTCAGGTTTCATTCTTTGCTGGTCCGCTTTGGTTATCTGTCCATTTTTTTGTAGATTCCTTAGTGTGTTGATTATTCTATTGGTGAGTTGTGGTGTGGGGTCGGAATCCTTCATTTGGTAGGTGTTGGTGTCTGCGAGTAGTTGTTGTGCTTTATTGATGTAGTCTGATTTATCCAAGATGACCGTCATTCTGCCTTTATCTGCCGGTAGTATGATTATGTTCTTGTCATTTTTCAGTGCTTTCAGTGCTTCCCTCTCCTTGGTGTTGAGGTTATGTGTATGTCGTTTTCTTATCATCATAGGTACGACCATTTGTCTCACTGTTTGTTGTGTCTCTTCTGTCAGTCCATTGTTCCTGAGTGTGCATTCTAGTGCTGCTAGGAAGTCTGCTGTGTTGGCATCCCTGTAGTTGTATTTGAGTCCCTTGGCCAGTATAGTTCTTTCCGTGTCTGGGAGCTGTCTGTGGGAGAGGTTTTTAACCCAGGTGTGTGCTGTAGTGTCCTCCTGTTTGTGGGTTAGTTTGTCCATTTTTTCTTTTAGTGCTGTTTTTTTGCGAAGTGTTGTCCTTTTCTGTCCTATAGTGATAGCCTGTTCTATGGTCCGGGTCCATTCCTGATTAGTGGTTTTTAAAATTAACGACTTTTGGCGCGCAATTTCTTGCTTGTATTTGTGCAGTCAAATTGTGCATTCAAAAGAGCCACAACACACTGCAGTACACCAGAACTGCGAAAAGAGGAAGAGGAACACCTATACAAGGTATTCGCCAAAAACGGATACCCACGCAACTTTATCACCAGATGCCTAAGAGATAGACCACGGAACGAGGACATGCCACAACCAAAAGGACTAGCCACACTACCATATGTCAGGAGCGTCTCAGAACTGACAGCCAGACTACTGCGACCCTTAGGACTCATAACAGCCCACAAGCCAACTTCCACACTCAGACGACAACTCACTAGAACAAAGGACCCAATAGCCAGCCCGAGCCAAACTAACGTAGTTTACAAAATACCATGCAAGGACTGCACAAAACACTATATAGGACAAACAGGAAGACAGCTAACAAACCGCATCCACGAACATCAGCTAGCCACAAAACGACACGACCAGCTATCCCTAGTAGCCATACACTCAGACAACCAGGAACATGAATTTGACTGGGAAAACACACCCACTACCATCATAGGACAAGCCAGACAGAGAGCAGCCAGGGAATTCCTAGAGGCATGGCATTCATCCACAAACTCCATTAACAGACACATAGACCTGGACCCAATATACAAACCACTACAGCTGAAACTGACACCTGGAAACGGCAAGAAGATCCATCAACAGACACATCAACCTGGACCCCACATACAAACTACTACAGCTGAAACTGACACCCGGAAGCGGCAAGAACAAACCACTATAAATACCGGAAGAAACATCAAAGCAGCGCTTCTCAGGAGGCTCCAATAGCACTGATGATGTTCCCTAGCCAGGGAACGAAACGTTTGCAGCAAAAACTTCCAGCTCGGCGAACAGAACCACAACAATTTAATCACTTGGAAGGGCTCATTCTCCAGTACAAGGTCTAGTATGGCCCTTTCCCTAGTTGAACTATTTACCCACTGGTTCAAGAAACCCTCCTTGATGGACAGAACAAAGTCTGTCCCATTCAAATCACTGGCACTAGGGGAGTCCCAATCAATATAGAGAAAGTTAAAAATCATGTACCATAACAAATCTTGTTTTACATTTTCTAATAATCTGCTCACATATCTGTACCTGTATCACCTGCTGGTTGTTCAGGAAGCCTGTACTACAATCCTATAAACATGATCGCACTTTCTTATTCCTGAGCTCTACCCACATGGCCTCACTGGAGGAGCCCCCCCTAGGTGTCCTCCCTCAGTACAGCTATGAAAATCTTTCTAATGTTATGAAGGTGTAAGAGGTACTGTACCTTTAAGAGATTTGAAGGACTTAGAGAACACACAGAGTACCGGAGAATTTACAATATACCAACCTGCAATTTTGACAATATTACAAAACAAATGAAACGATCTGATGTTTTGGGGTATAAGACTGGGGAAAACTGAACAGTTGGAGAGGAAAACTGCCAAAAGACCAACAGATGTTGGTTGTGGCAAGAACTCTCTGTCTGCAGAGGTACCTGTCTGGAGAAGGAGTTTGCACAGGAAAAAAGATCGACACCAACCTGGAGAGCAACTCTACAGAGGAAGATACCAAGAGAAGATTCGGCAGCTGAAAATGTGTTGCTGGAAAAGTGCAGCAGGTCAGGCAGCATCCAAGGAGCAGGAGAGTCGACGTTTTGGGCATGAGCCCTTCTTCAGGAATGCCCGAAACGTCCTCTCTCCTGCTCCTTGGATGCTGCCTGACCTGCTGCGCTTTTCCAGCAACACATTTTCAGCTCTGATCTCCAGCATCTGCAGTCCTCACTTTTTCCTAGAAGATTCGGCAGCTGGCTGGTCTTGAAATTTGAATTTTTTGGTAAATCGTAATTGTGGCTTTTATTGGACCAGCCTGATAGAAGGGAAAGTAAAAGATAGCTATTATAGAAGGAATTGCAAGTAGTTGTTAGTTAATTCGCTGTTAGACTTTTAAAAATAATAAAATTATTATTTTTTACTTTAAATAGTTCTTGGCTTCTCAAATTTTCACAGATTACTGCATGGGATAAAGCTTTTCTGTGATGCTGGCTTAAATTCAATGCGGCGGGGGGGGGGGGTTACCCCTTATCATAACACAAATCATGAACACAGCTTCCCCCAATTCCTTTTTTACATCCCTGTCTATCTTGCCTGAAACATCTAAACTCTGGAAATTTAAACCCTTGTCCTTTCCTCAATCAAGTCTCTGTAATAGCTGTAATCTCATAGTTATATGTATTAATTCAAGCTGTAAATTTATCTGTCTTACCTGTCATACTTCTCATATTGAAACTTGAAATTTGAATCCTCCTGAGTGACGCTAGCAAACCCTCTGCCAGAATATTGGTGCCCTTCCTACTCAGATAGAAGTCCATTGATCCAATTGTTTCTTTCATTGTTGAATGGCTTGTTTAGATAATTTTAGTAGCATTGAGAACAAACCATCAATTACAGCTTAAGAAACAATTTTTGAAGGGCAAGCCAGTAATACATAACAAACATTCAGCTACCAATTCTCTGCTATGTGAGAACTATGGTTATTTGCTTGCAGAGTATGTGCTAATAATGTAATAGCAGTGCACTGGTTGCCAAATGTTTCCTATATTTCTGTAAATATTAAAGATACAGAACTTAACCCAGGTCTATCAGCACTCAAAGTTTCCATGTTTGGGAACTAACTTTCTTATGGCATTATTTCTGAAGAACTTTTTTGAAGTATACAAGTGAATACCTTCAGCCTGCATTACCTCTGTTTCAGTGGAATGCCTCATTGTCCATGTAAATTCAATCACTGCCATGACAACAGCAACAATCAGGCCACAGATTAGAACCACAAAAATTCCACCAATGTTTTCCATTCCTAAACCTGAAATTATGAACAAAAAGGAAATTATGTTACAGTCAAATTCACAACAATGAATTGCTCCTTTGGGTCTAGCAGTATTTGAGTGGACTTCATAGAAAGTGGTTATGGCATCAGGCTAGATTTTGCAGAACAGGCTAGTTCAGATCCCACAGAAATCTTGGGCTTCTTTTTCTTTTCTGATTGCGATAGACTCTAGACTATCCAACTCCTCACTGTCCTTCTGACCCTGACAGCAATTTCTTGTCACTTGAAATCCCATTCCTCAGTGCCATGCTTCTTATAATTGCTGTTGGATTCTGATTGGAAAATCAAAACTTAGGAGTTAAAATCACTTAGCACCTGCCTTCAGCCCTTCTCTCTTTGGTTCTCACTTGCAATTGGCCTATCTGCTCATCCACCTTGACAACTGATTCCTTCCCATACACCAATCCCATTCACTGTGTGGATCAACAAGCTCAGAGGTTATGAGTAATTGGGATTTGGTGTGAGTATAGATACAAACACAGTTTTTAATAGGCTGAAAGTTACTTCTATTGAATGAAATATTTACATTCTCTGCTGTATAAAATAATTTTCAAGAGATAATGCACCTACTAAAGAAATGCGTTGACCTCACCTTTTGCCCTGTGTTCTCCTTCCTTTGGGCACTTTCCTCCCTCCCACCATTTACGTTTTAACATTTCCAGTTGATTATTTTCCTGAAGTTGGAGAATGGCCAAATCAAATTCATTGCGAAAACGTGAAGCTGTAGGAATGGTACAGAATGATTAGTAACAGAACTGAAACTAAAGATTGTTTGCTGCAATATAAGATACTGGACTGAATTGCAAGGCCTTCAGTGGTTCATAGAAGATCAACACCCATGTTTTACCAGTTGATATGCAAACTCTAGATTAACAGTTTAACAGATCAACAAATTGACACACAAGGTTTCTGGAAATAGGAAAATAGACTTTAGTCTAAGGTAACATGCAAATAGATATAACTATAACTGTTTCAGATTAAGTTACCACTGGTAACTATTAATGGCATCTAGTCTTTGAAAAAAATCAAGAGACTTGTTAAGCAGTCTGAACAAATTTCTAGTGATACAGGTTGGGCTTGTGGCAAACCTCAATAGTTAGTGGACAAGAAATAAAAAAAAAACTTTCAAGTATTCATTGCAAGTTCAAGTTTTCAAAGGCATCTTACATATATGTAGTACTAGCAAGTTTTGAGAAGATTTGTAACTCAGGTTAAGGTTCTGGTTGTAGGTTTACTCGCTGAGCTGGAAGGTTAGTTTTCAGATGTTTTATCACCATACTAGGTAACATCTTCAGTGAGCCTCCGAATGAAACACCGGTGGTGTAGCCCACTTTCTATTTATATATTTGAGTTTCCTTTGGTTGGTGGTGTCATTTTCTGTGGTGACATTTTCTGTGGTGATGTCATTTCCTGTTCTTTTTTTCAGGGGGTGGTAAATGGGATCCAAGTCAATGTGTTGGTTGATAGAGTTCAGGTTGGATTGCCATGCTTCTAGGAATTCTCGTGCATGTCTTTGTTTGGCTTGTCCTAGGATGGATGTGTTGTCCCTGTCGAAGTGGTGTCCTTCCTCATCCATATGTAAGGATACTAGTAAGAGTGAGTCATATTGTTTTCTGGCTAGTTGATGTTCATGTCTACTTTTCTGCCTGTTTGTCCAATGTAATGTTTGTTACAGTTCTTGCAAGGTAGTTTGTAAATGACATTAGTTTTGCTTGTTGTCTGTATAGGGTCTTTCAAGTTCATTAGCTGCTGTTTTAGTGTGTTGGTGGGTTTGTGGGCTACCATGAGGCCAAGGGGACTGAGTAGTTTGGCAGTCATTTCCGAGATGTCTTTGATGTAGGGGAGAGTGGCGAGGGTTTCTGGACGTATTTTGTCTGCTCATTTGGGTTTGTTGCTCAGAAGTCCGTGCACTGTGTTCATCGGGTACCTGTTCTTTTTGAATACACTGTATAGATGATTTTCCTCTGCTGTGCATAGTTCCTCTATGCTGCAGTGTGTGGTGGCTCATTGAAATAATGTTTTAATGCAGCTTCATTTATGGATCTTTACATGTGGATGAGGAAGGACACCCCTGAAAAGCAGGACGTCCAGAGTGGTTATCTCCAGTTTGCTTCCAGTTCCTCGGACTGGAGAGATTAGGAACAGGGAGATAATGGACTTGAATGTGTGGCTGGGGAACTGGTGCAGGAAGCAAGGATTTAAATTCTAGGATCACTGGGGTATGTTTTGTGGTAAGCATAGATTATACAAAAGAGACAGTTTGCACCTTAATAGGTTGGGGATCAGCATCCTGGCAGGCAGGTTTACTACTGCAACACAGCTGCGAGTAAACTAAATAGCGGTGGGGAGAGGACAAACTGGAAGTTTAAGAAGGAAATTGAAGTGAAAGTTAGAACATGGGGAAGTCAAGAAAGACAACAGTATCAATGAAGCAGAAAACTCAAAAAGGGATCATGCCGTAAGGTTGAGTGAAATAGGAGTTGATGGGAAGGGTGAGGGCAGTAACAAATTAAAAATACTATATATGAATGCATGAAGTGTTTGAAATAAGATGAATGAGCTTTAGGCTCTTTTGGAAATTGGCAGCTACGATATTGTGGAGGAAACTGAGACGTGGCTTCAAGTGGACAGGGCCTGGGAAATGAACATTCAAGGCTATACGTGCTATCGTAAGGACAGACTGACCGGCAGAGGGGGAGGGGTGGTCCTGCTGGTAAAGGATGATATTCAGTCCCTTGCACGGAGGGACCTAGAATCAGGGGATGTAGAGTCAGTATGGATAGAGCTGAGAAATTCTAAGGGTAGAAAGACCCTTTTGGGAGTTATCTACATGCCCTCAAACAGTAGTATGGATGTAGGGTGTAAGTTGAATAAGGAGCTGAAATTGGCCTGTCGCAAAGATGTTACTACATTGTTATGGGGGATTTCAACATGTAGGTAGACTGGGAGAATCAGGATGGTATTGGACCTCAAGAAAGAGACTTTGTGGAGTGCCTCTGAGATGGATTCTTAGAACAGCTGGTGCTGGAGCCTACCAGGGAGAAGGCAATTGTGTATCTGGTATTGTGCAATGAACCAGAATTGACCAGGGACCTCGAAGTGAAGGATCCATTAGGAGGTTGTGACCATAGTACAATAAGCTTCAATCTGCAATTTGAAAGGGAGAGGGTGCAATCGGTAGTGACAATATTTCAGTTGAATAAAGGGAACTATGGAGCTGTGAGGGAGGAGCTGGCCAAAGTTCAATGGTGAATACCTTAGCAGGATGACAGTGGAGGAACAATGGCAGATATTTCTGGGTATAATGCAGAAGATGCAGGATCAGTTCATTCCAAAAAGGAAGAAAGATCCTATGAGGAGGCAGGGGTGGCCGTGGCTGACTAGGGAAGTTAAGAAACATATAAAGTCAAAAGAGAAAAAGTATAACATAGCAAAGATGAGTGGGAAAAAGGAGAACTGGGAAGCTTTTAAAGAACAACAGAGGATTACTGAGAAGGAAATACGCAGAGAAAAAATGAGGTATGAAGGTAAACTGGCCAATAATATAAAGGAGGACAGTAAAAGCTTTTTTAGGTATGTGAAAGGGAAAAAAATGGTTAAGACTAAAATTGAGCCCTTGAAGACAGAAACAGGGGAATATATTATGGGGAACAAAGAAATGGCAGAAGAATTGAATTGGTACTTCAGGTCTGTGTTCACTGGGGAAGACACAAGCAATCTCCCTGAGGTAACAGTGACTGAAGGACCTGAAGGGAATTTATATTTGCCAGGATTTGGTGTTGGAGAGACTGTTAGGTCTGAAGGTTGATAAGTCTCCAGGGCCTGATGGTCTACATCCCAGGGTACTGAAGGAGGTGGCTCTAGAAATCGTGGATGTGTTGGTGATTATTTTCCAGAGTTCGATAGAATCAGGATCAGTTCCTGCGGATTGGAGAGTGGCTAATGTTATACCACTTTTTAAGAAAGGAGTGAGAGAGAAATCAGGAAATTATAGACCAGTTAGTCTGACCTCAGTGGTGGGAAAGATGCTGGAGTCAATTATAAAGGATGAAATTACGATACATCTGGATAGCAGTAACAGAAAGATTGGAGTGACTGGGCTTGTATACCCTTGAGTTTAGAAGACTGAGAGGGGATCTGATTGAGTCGTATAAGATTATTAAAGGATTGGACACTCTTGAGGCAGGAAACATGTTTCCGCTGATGGGTGAGTGCCGAACCAGAGGACACAGATTAAAAATAAGGGGTAGGCTATTTAGGACAGACTGCTGCAAATGTGTTGCTGGTCAAAGCACAGCAGGCCAGGCAGCATCTCAGGAATAGAGAATTCGACGTTTCGAGCATAAGCCCTTCATCACTCGAAACGTCGAATTCTCTATTCCTGAGATGCTGCCTGGCCTGCTGTGCTTTGACCAGCAACACATTTGCAGCTGTGATCTCCAGCATCTGCAGACCTCATTTTTTACTATTTAGGACAGAAATGAGGAGAAACCTCTTCACCCAGAGAGTGGTGGCTGTGTGGAATGCTCTGCCCCAGAAGGCAGTGGAGGCCCAGTCTCTGGATTTGTTTAAGAAAGATTTGGATAGAGCTCTCAAGGATAGTGGAATCAAGGGTTATGGAGATAAGGCAGGAACAGGATACTGATTGAGGATGATCAGTCATGATCATAATGAATGGTGGTGCAGGCTTGAAGGGCAAAATGGCCTACTCCTGCACCTATTGTCTATTGTCTATTGACAGGGACAACACAGCCATCCTAGGACAAGTCAAACAGAGACATGCGCGAGAATTCCTAGAAGCATGGCATTCCAATCTGAACTCTATCAACAAACACATTGACTTGGATCCCATTCACCCCCTGAGAAAAAGAACAGGAAATGATATCACCATAGACATGATGTCACTGCAGGAAATGACATCACCAACACAAGGAAACTCAAACATATAAATAGAAAGCGGGCTACACCACCGGTGCTTCATTTGGAGGCTCACTAAAGATGTTACCTAGTATGGTGATGAAACATCTGAAAATGAACCTTCCAGCTCAGTGAGCAAACCTACATCCATATGTAATACTATTTATCACACAGGGGTTTCAATAGCAGCTGTCCCTACACTTGAAGAATAATTTATCCTGTGAAGAGAAAAATCTTCAAAATGATTGCACTCTGTTATGCTGCCTAAACAGAAAGTCTATCCTGCATGATTGAATTAATATCATTGGGATTTGCACATGGAATCAGCAATGAACTTGCTGGTCACCGAGTCCTTCAATTGGCTGAATCTTTTTATTTAAATGCAAGTGTATAGGAGGTTAAGGCTTCTACATTGTTAGAGAATGAAGAATGGTAAGTTAGAGCTAATCTATGTCATTAAAGGTATCACAATTTATTCATATTTTTACTTTTTTTTGAAAATCTCATGACTAAAATCTTCTTTCATCTCATCCTGTTTCCCATCAATCATCCAAAGTACAGCATATTTCCAACGTACAGCTGCAGAATGACACTTATGAGGAAGTCCTTTGCTAATTATCAGTTGACCAAATCATCTGGCTCAGAACTCAAACTTGGTTATTTTGATGAAAGCAGCATCAAAGACTTGAATAAGTTGATTGGGACTAATTGGAAAGCTCTGTCAAAGAGCTGGGAAGTGTAATGGGTCAAACAGCCTCTTTCTACACACTTTAACTTTGAGTTTTTTCCCCATAATTTGCTTTCAATGTAAAATTACTTTTGATGTATGGTTTCAAATAAAGGGTAAGAGCAGTGACTATGCTCGATTCTGTAATCCTTTTGTGAAAAGGCAGAGGTTTCAAATGTGAGTTTACGTGCAATTAATCCCTGTTACCTCAAATGGTGTGTATTCCATGTCACCAAAATGTTTCAACCAAAGCACTTGCAGATAATCTGTGATTCTCATTTACCTTCTCCTTTTTCTTTCCCTGGTTGTCAATGTTTTGTAAGATGACTGTTTATATTTCTGTATTCAATACTATTGAAAATCCATGGATCATAATGTTTCTTTTTTCTTTACCCGTGCTAATTAATCTGTAAAATATTTTCAACTTCTTTCAAAATATATTTCTCACATAACCTAAAGCTTGACGTATGCGTCTTTGATGCTTGAAAGCCACAGTCACTTTGTGTGTATGTAGGAATATCCAGTTTAAATCATGGGAACAATGGTATTGCTTCATCAAATTATGCATATTTAATATGGGATATTTATCAACTAAATGTCACTGAATGCTAGTTTGACGCACCGAGTGGTAAACCTATACCATATCCTTTGGTATCCAGGAGACCACCGATCTGTGTAAGGTTGCAATTACGTTGTCTATGGTATTCATTCATGGTGGATTCTAATAAAAACGCATAATTGGAGTTCAAAACTCGAGAAATTCCTTCTTCTGTGCTTTTCACAAAGACACTTGGCTGTTTAGAATGCATATAATTCCACATTCTCTGGTAGGTCTGGTATCGAGAGTTCTGGAAACCAAGCAAAATAAACATTTCTCAAAAATAAAAACAAATTAATAGGCAGAAAATTGTATCATTGCTGGTATTTTACCTGGAAGAAAGTCATGCTTGAACCTCTTTGAATTGTCCCATATTCAATGTTTGTCTGGTCAGCAAGGTCATCAACTGATTCTATGGGTACATCCATTCTCTGTACAGTGAGAAAGGCAGCCAGGTTGGCTGTGTAAGATGATATGATAATCAGTGTGAAAGCCCACCTGAACAGAAACATATAATCAAACCAACAGTGGAATGTAGACTTTGTAAAACTGATACTGAAATTCAGATTGAAAAAATAACCAAAGATATAATTCCTGTCAATCACAAAAATTCTTTGATTATTTAGCGAATCTGCTAAATCTGGAATCTCATTAGTTATCACACAATCCATCATAATATCCTTAACAGCCATTTTTAACTCAAAGGCTAGTTCCTTTGACTCGGTTCATCCACAAGATTTTTTCCTGTCCCCTGACAATTGCAGTTCCAAACAAATTTGTTATCTTTAGCTGCAAGTCAACAACAGGAATTTTCTGGATAATGTCCTGAATGCAAATGGAAGATGAGATTACTTCTGAGGTGGCTACAGAATCTGTTGCTACAACTTCTGTCAAGATCTTTTGAAAATAATTAATCATTTCCCAACAACTGATGGAAAGAATCAACAAATTTTCATGTTCTAAACAACTAAAATTAACATTGACTAAAATGACTTAATAGTTAATTAATACATTAAATTACATTACTTTCTCATTTACTAAACACAACTGAAAATATGTTATGAACAGTTTGTTAGCTATGCCATATTCTCAGCAAAATCAGAAAGCACATGACATAGGGGATAGTCCAGCGGCTTATTTGAAATCACAAGCTTTTGAAGGACTGCTCCTTCATCAGGTTTCAAGTCAACCTGCTGGACTAAAACCTGGTGTCATGTGACTTCTGAATTTGTCCAACACCAGTACCTCCAGATCATATTCTCAGCGGATTTGTAGCCTTGTGGATGAAGTTCCACACTCCTTTCTGCTTTTCAATGCATGAAGCAACAGGAGTAGACCATTCAGCCAATTGAGCATCCTCTGCCATTCAGTATAATCATCGCTGATCTTGGGCCTCAACTCCATTTATTTCAAAGTTTGTGCGAAGATTTGTTCTTCATTTATTTCCATTTATTTTCCTGTTCTTCATAATCCTTTATTTCCAGAGATTCTCAAAATCTGTCTTTCCCAGACTTAAATATTATCAATGATTCAGCATGCACAACCCTCTTGGTAGGGATTACCCCTTGAGTAAAGAAATTTTTCCTTATCTCAATCCTAAATAATCAACTCCATATCTTGTTCCATTATGTTTTAGATTGTCTTAGGAGCAGAAACATCCTTTCAATGTCTACCCTGCCAAGCCCCTTCAGAATCCTGAATGTTTCAATGAGACCCTTACAAGAAGGCTCAGTTTATTCAGACTCTCAACAAAGGATAAGCCTCTCATCTCAGGGGAGCATTTGATGTACCATCTCCAGTGCATTTATATCTTTGCTTAAATGTGAAAACCAAATTACAGACAGTATTCTAGATGTGGTCTCACCAAAATGCTATGCAAGTTTAGAAAGACCTATTTATTTCTGAACTCCAATCCACTTGCAAGAATGGTCAATATGCCATTTGCCTCCTGAATTGCTTGGTGTAGCTGCATGCTAAATTTGTGCTCCTTGCACAAGAACATTCAAATCTCTGAACATTAACATTTGCAAATCTTGTGCACTTTAAAAAATATTTTACTTGTCTATTTTTGTGAAAATGAATAGACTCCTGTTTCCCCACACTGTACTCCATTTGCCATCTTGTTTCCCATGCACTCAACATGTTTTCTTCACTCAACAGTCTTCCAATGTCCTTTGAAAGTTCCTTAAGTAAATCTTCTGAGTATGCTCAATGGATTCCAGTGGCAAGGCTTACTCAGGAAATTCCTTGCTCCTTAACTCTCCTCAAATTCCATCCTCAACTGAAAAATAGTTCTCTTCAGCACCCTATTCAATAGCTAACACAATCTTTTCCTCTAGTTGAGTTATGCCCAGTTTCTTACTCCAGGTTTATTCTGAATTCAAATTCATGTGCAGAATGAGCAGCTGCCTCTCCTTTGTGTCAAGTTGTGAAAAGCAGCACTTGAAATTTTGTGTTTCAGCCTGGGTGTCTTTCCCATGATGATGAAAACAAACTATCTTGTCTCTGGATAGAATTCAGTATCGTTTTACCATTCTCTATTCCAGAATATTGTGTATTACCTTTGAAACAAAAAGTGCTGCAAAAAACTCACCAGGTCTGGCAACATCTGTGGACTGAGAAACAGAATTAACATTTTGAATCCGGTGTAACACCAAGGGTTGGTGCATAAGGGAGGGTTTTAAATTCCTGGATCACTAGGACCATTCCTGGGGAAGATGAGACCTCCACAAGCAGGATGATCAGTACCTGAATCAGAATGCGATCAACATCCTTGTGGGTGGGTTTGCTAGTGATGTTGGGAAGAATACAAAATAGATGAGCAGTGGATGGGCACACTGTTACTGCAATGGGGACCCGTATACTTTAATACAGGAACCAAGACAGAGAAAGTTCAGCCATATTAAGTTCCAACTGAGTAAGATGAAGCTGGATAGCCTTTAATGCTAGGAGTATTACAAGTAAGACAGATGAGTTAAGGATGTGGATTGACACATGGAATTGTGATATTGTTGCCATCACAAAGACATAATTGAGTGAGAGGCAGGATTGACAACTTAGCATTCTGCAGTATAGGTGCTCCATGCAGGCAGGGGAAGGTGTAAATTGTGGTAGTTTATCATTATGAAATAAGGAGCCAGTTAATGCAGGAAAGAGGGTCGATATCTTGGATCTTCAAATGAGGTTTTTTGGATAGAAAAAGCAAGCAAAATAAAAGGGATTGTCACACTGCTGGGAATGTATTACAGACCCCCAAACAATGTCAGGCAAAAGTGAGGACTACAGATGCTGGAAATCAGAGTCTAGATTAGAGTGGTGCTGGAAAAGTACAGCAGGTCAGGCAGCAACCAAGGAGCAGGAAAATCTATGTTTTGGGCACTTTAGGGAACATTTCCAGGACACCCACACCAATCAACCCCATCACCCTGTGACCCAACATTTCAACTCCCCCTCCCACTCTGCCAAAGACATGCAGGTCCTGGGCCTCCTCCACCGCCACTCCCTCACCACCCGATGCCTGGAGGAAGAACGCCTCATCTTCCGCCTCACAACACTTCAACCCCAGGGCATCAATGTGGACTTCACCAGTTTCCTCATTTCCCCTCCCCCCCAACCTTACCTCAATTCCAACCTTCCAGCTCAGCACCATCCTCATGATCTGTCCTATTTCCCTTCCCACCTATCCACTCCACCCTCCCCTCTGACCTATCACCTTCATCTGCACCTCCACCCATCTATCGTACTCTTGGCTACCTTCTCCCCCTCCCCCTCACCTCATTTATCTCTCCACCCGGAGGCTCCCTGCCTTCATTCCTGATGATGAGCTTTTGCCCAAAACATCGATTTTCCTGCTCCTTGGATGCTGCCTGACCTGCTGCATGTTTCCAGCACCACTCTAATCTAGACCCCAAATAATGTCAGCAGGCAATAGAGGAGAGTATAAACAAGATGTGCAAAAACAATAATAGGATAACATTAAGACCATTTCAACTTCACAATATTAATTGGGGTAGTCATAGTGTAAAAGGTTGGAGGGATCAAGTTTCTTGAAACTGGACAGTTATTTATGTTAACACATAGAAAGTCCAAACAGGGGACAGTACAATGCTGGACCCAATTCTAGGGAACAAAGTCAGTCACATAATTGAAGTAGCATTGGGAAAGCATTTTAATAACATCGACTATAACATAATAACTACTGTGTTTGGCCAAAATAATTTACCCAGACAAGGGCCAATGAACATGGGCAGATATAGCCTGCCAGTCATTCTGGAATTATTTATTTTTAACTCATGAAAATTTGACTACCTTATGTCCATACTTTAAAATAGGTTACTGGAATATTTACCATTTGAAATTCTTCATCATGGAATCACAGACTGATACACATAAAAAGAGGCTATTTGATCCATCATATTCATATTGGTACTTTGGTAGAGTTATCCAATAACTTGCACTCCCATCCTTCGTCCCATTGCTTTCAAGCAACCATTATCCTAGTATAGACAGTATCATTTGGTCTCTCAGGTCTAGTAACTGGAGATTCCTTACCATACTCCACTAACACAGCGTGTGGAGAGTGCTCGAGGCATGATCTCTGATCCTTGCTGCATGAAGCCACCCACTGGGAACCACAGGCTGTTTCCTAGAGAGTACTGATTGACCAACACTTTACATTTTCCTCTAAAGCAAGGTTGCGGGTTATACCACTCATAAGGAGACAGTCTGTAAAAGAAATCATTACATCTAAAGTACAGAAACTGTTACCGTGCCCATTCAACACTGTTTCGTAAGCAACTGGTCAAAACATATCAACTGCATAAGAGAACATCGGCAGCATTCTGTATTGCCTAAACACTGCCTACATTATAAGCTAAAACAATCTACACAAATCATTAATAACTATTAATCTTCAGCTCGTTTCATTATGTGTTTTAGTCTGACCTCCTACTTTAGCCAATGTCGGGATTTTTAAAATAATAAATATCAAATACACAAAGATAATGATGTACTTATGGAGGGACTTAATAGAGCAAACAGTGGTTTCACAGGACACCCACATGACTATACCTGGCTACAAGGAAGAGAACACAACTGACTGCAAGATAGGCAAGCACCATGAAGAGCCAAACACCAGGAGAGAAAGGGTCCAGGAAGGAAAAATAACCAGGCTTCCTACCCTGAAATACAGTAAGGAAAGGACATAATTGACATGGAATATCTGTTTAACACAACAGGAATCACATTAAACAATAACATACACACACAGATGAATGAAAAGTGAATTTTCACAAGTTTACATTGGAACTTGAAATAAATGATGAAATTTCACTGATCTGGAGCATGGAGCAACTAGTGAAATATGAGGGACTCATGTCCCAACACAGATCAAGCACTGGCCAGTTGGTGAACAGTGGGAAAGTTGATGGGCAAGTCAACCATCTACTGAAGGCTTGCAGCTAATTGAGGGTGATCCTTCTTAGCCTCTGGCATTCTATAGGAGGTTGCCAGTTGCATGGAACCAGCATCATCACCTTCGGGAATCAATTAGAACCAAAGGCTCCAAAGCTCAAGGAGCTTGCTGCTGGTGGCAATAATCTCTCTACGTCCTGATGAAATCACTCTAGAGATGTCTCCTCCAGACACCAGGATCCACCCATGGCCCCAGCAGAAAATTCAGATCTTTTCTTCTCCTAGAGGGTGCCTCAAGATAAAGTCATCATAGAATCCCTATAGTGCAGAAGCAGGCCATTCAGACCATCAAGCCCACACTGACCCTCTGAAAAGCATCCCACCCAGACCCACTCTCTCCTGTATCCCTGCATTTCTCATGGCTCATCCACCTAACCTGCACATCTTTGGACTGTGTAAGGAATCTCACATGGACACAGAGAAACTGTCCAAACTCCACACAGACAGTTTCCCAAGGCTGGAATCAAATTGAGAGGCAGCCATACTAACCACTGAGCCACCATGTTGCACCATCTTATTATCCCTGCTGTCATGGAGGCTAACATTCTTTGTGGCTCTGCTGAGGCTTCTGAGCTTCTGCTATTTGATTGGGCAGGGTGGATAAAGGGGAACTAGTAAATGTAGTGCATTTGGATTTTCAAATGACATTCAAAAGGGTGCCTCATTAAAGGTTACTGGACACAGTGAGAGCACATGGCATTAAGATAATATATTAGTGTGAATAGAAGATTGGCTAACCCACAGGGAACAGAATTGAGATAAATGAATCATTTTCAGCTTGGCAAACTTTAAATGATCGAGGTTCTATGGGGATCAGTGATGGGTCCTCAACTATTTCCAATCTATTTTCATGACTTACATGAAAGTCAGAATACTTGCTACAACTGTACAGAGCATCGAATTTGATCTTTTCAAGAGTAATATACTTAGGTAGGAAGTAGTTCAAAGATTCACTTGGGCTAATTCATGGGATGAAGGGGTTATTACTGAGGGAAAGGTTAAGCAAGTTAGTCCAAAACTGATTTGAGACGAGAAGAATAAGAAGTGATATTTGGTCAGCATGGACCTGTTTGGGCTGAAAGGTCTGTCTTCGTGCTGTGAGACTCTATGTCTTTTATTATCAAAAAATAAGATTAAGGAGGTTTGGCATGGTAGATGCTGACAGAATGTTTCCCCTTGTTGGGCATACAGAACAAGGGGGAAAATTTTTAAAATTAAGATGAGAAGAGAGATGTCTTCTCTGAGGATTGTCAATATTTGGGATTCTTCTCAGACAGCAACGGACTCTGGAACATTGAATATACCCAAGGATTGGTTTAACAGTTTTTTTTTCCTACAGAAGAATCAAGTTTTATTGAGATCATGCTAGAATGTTGAGGTGGAAATCAGATCAGCCATGATTTTGTTAAATGGTGGAGTAACCTCAATGGGCTGAAAGGACAACTCCTCCTCCGAATTATTAAGACCTTATGAGTTTATGTATCTAACATTGAACTTATTCCTGTCTGAAAAAAATCTGCTATAATATTTAGGGTTCATCATGCCTCTGAGTAACAGGTTTACTTCAGGCTCACAACTTCAAATAAATTACAGGCCGTCTATTTTGTTCCTTTGATTTCCTTAAGCAGCAAGCAGAGACGAGGCTTTACTGAGAAGTAAAGGGCCTTGATTATTTGAAATAAGCAGAGCAATGGCTCTTTCAGTCTGACATGTCCTGATGTTTCTTTCTTGGTGCCAAGAGTATTGCAATGTTATGCAATATTTGTTGCTTATATCAGTACTGCATGGAGGCCATTCCTCATAAGCCCAGGTCTCACCAGTCTTTGCTTTCCCTATGTGTTAAATACCACCTATAGTGCTCAACTTATTCTGACATTTTTGTACATGGTTGTGTATTATTGATGCTTGGTAACAATTTGGAATTGGGTGGATCCAGATAAAATCTTCAGTATGCTGTAGCTTTCTCTGCAGCTCTGGAGACCTATCTCTGAAAGGGATCATTGTGCCATAAGCTGTAGAAATGTTATTTTAAAGATGATTCATTAATAGCACTACACATCCTCAGCACGTCCACTATGCTACCCAGTCATAACCACAACCCTATGTAGTGATCCTCTGCTCACTGAGTATGGTGTTAAATATCAAAATGAATTCAACAAAATAAAAGAACTGCAGATGCTGAAGATCTGAAACCAAAACAGAAAATACTGGAGAAACTCAGCCGCTCTGCAGCATCTGTGAGAAGAAATCAGAAGAGACGTTATTAATGCATGTTCTTTCTGTCTGCAAAGATCAGGCCACTGTCTATTGACATATGTAGTTTCAAGTGCACAGAAGTATGCCACACTGTGAGCCGATCTTGAATTGGTTGTTAGTGTAAGTCCTAACACACAGAATTATATCCAATGTTGAACACTGTTTTGAGTCTTGCAAGCACAAGCTGGTTGAAAACAGTCCTTGAGACCTGTAGATCACATCAAACAGCATGTCCGTTCAGCTGTCTGCAACTAGAGGGGTACTGGCTGTATCAAACCAAACCCTGCTTGCAAAACCCAAAACATACTATCCAATATTATATTATATTCCACAATTTGCTAAATTATATTGTACGCTAAGAATTACACTGACAACGTTTTAAGATTTCAAATCAGGCATGCAATGTGGCACACTGTGAATGCACACGTATATTAATGCACAGGCATGAAAAAGACAGAAAGAACATATATACACAGCGCTTCAATTCAACAAAACAGGTGACAGCCATTCTGATTAGTTTCTCTGGGCAATGCCTTGACCAACCAGAGTCAACCCACCTGGATTTAAATTTAAACAAATGCATTAGCTTTTGTTTTTGTTACAGTCATCATCCCATCCTCCAAGTGCTGCACTGTTTTTTGAAGGAAAGGATGCTAGGAAGAGATCAGCGTAATTCCCTTGCAATGAAACTAACAGAAAAGGGAGTCAAAGTTAGTGAACTGTCTCCATTTCACAAGTCACCATGCCAATTTTAGTTGTACACCTGTTAATCAGTCACTAACAGTGGCAACAAGAGCAAATCAGAGGCTAGGCACACTGCAGCAGATAACTCATCTCCTGACTCCCCAAAGCTTGTTCACTATCTTTAAGGCACAAGTCAGGAGTGTGATGGGAATACTCCTCACTTGTCTGGATGAGTGCAGCTCCAACAACACTCAGGAAGCGTTACACTATCCAGGACAAAGCAGCCCACTTGACTGGCACTACATCCATTCCCTGCACCACCAATGCTCAGTAGCAGCATTGCACACCATCTACAAGATGCACCACAGAAATTTACCAAAACTCCTTAGCCAACAGTTTCCAAACCCTCGACCACCTCCATCGAGAAAGACAAGGGCAGTAGATACATGGGAACACCACCACCTTCAAGTTCCCACTCACTATCCTGACTTGGAAATATATAACCATTGCTTTACTGTCGTTGAGTCAAAATTCTGTAATTCTCTCCCAAAGGCCTTTGTGGGTCAACTTACAGCAGGTGGACTACAGCTGGCAGCTCACCACCATCTTCTCAAGGGCAACTAGGAATGGGCAATAAATACTGGCCCAGCCAGGAATGCCCACATTCCACAACTGAATAAACCGTGTCCCGAGTAGTCAGCTCTTCCAGCGGGTAAAGATTACTTCCTGCAGCAGCCGTCTGACTTGGTCCTTAATACTGTCCTTTGGTTTCCTATTCCACAGCCATTGTGAGCACATTTCAATACAACTGAGTGACTGAGGGCAGCCCCTAAAATGCAGCTGATGCAAGCGATGTGTTAAAGTGCAGAAAGTGATTTTAAAGTTCTGCAAGGCAATCAATCATGATAATGAGGTGAAGAAAGATATTGATGAAAATGAAAAGAAACAAAAAAAAAATCGATCAAATTTCCGTTATTCACTGTGATGACAAACAAACTTCAAACTCAATCATAATTCTTTGGACATCAAGTATGCCTCATCTTCCTATGTCCTGACCTCTTTCATTCTTTGCATCACTTGGTTTTCACTCTTCTGCCTCACCTCAGTTACTTTAAATCTGGTACTAAGACACTATAAACACAAGTTGAAAGATTCAGTATGATGTGATGCAGGAGCCATTTTTCACAGAGAAATGTGTGATGATATGAAATGGTCCCTTGAAAAACTATCAATAGAAGTGCAATCTTCAATTGTTAAGAACAATTAATTCCTTTAACATTTGATGAAAGAAGTTTAAAAATTTGAATAATTGCAAGTGAATATTTTTTTGCAGAGCTTCAGTACAGATATGAAGACCTGAACAGTATCTGTTTCATGTTGGGTAATTCGGAGTCTTGCTTCCCAAAACGTATTACAAAGGCCTGAATTCCCACACCTCTTTCAAGAATACGGAATAGGGACAATTTCCAGTTCCACAAACCCAACTTGGGGGAAGGTGTTCCAGATGGTCAGATTCCTGTTCGAGGAGTTAACAAATGTTGGGCTTGGAGACAACAACAGAGGGTGCTGAATACTGAGATGGGCTATGTGAAATGCTGGCCACTTTGCTCTGGGATTTGTAAGGAAAATAATACAATAATAAAAAGAAAAATCTCCTCTAGTCTGAGTGTTTTACACCCCAACACACTTCAACTAACCAATCCCAGAGCTGGGCTGAGGAGTGGTAGATGGAGTTCAACCCTGCCAAGTGTGAAGTTGTCCATTTTGGAAGAACAAATAAGAATGCGGAATACAGGGTTAACGGTAGGGTTCTTAGTCAGGTGGAGGAACAGAGGGATCTTGGGGTCTATGAAAGTTGCCACTCAGGTGGATAGAGCTTGTATGAAGGCCTATGGTGTATTAGCGTTCATTAGCAGAGGGATTGAATTCAAAAGTCGTGAAGTGATGTTGCAGCTGTACAGGACTTTGGTTAGGCCACATTTGGAGTACTGTGTGCAGTTCTGGTCGCCTCACTTTTGGAAAGATGTGGAAGCTTTGGAGAGGGTGCAGAGAAGATTTACCAGGATGTTGCCTGGAATGGAGAATAGGTCGTACGAGCATAGGTTGAGAGTTCTCGGCCTTTTCTCGTTGGAACGGCGAAGGATGAGGGGTGACTTGATAGAGGTTTATAAGATGATCAGAGGAATAGATAGAGTAGACAGTCAGAAACTTTTTCCCCGGGTACAACAGAGTGTTACAAGAGGACATAAATTTAAGGTGAAGGGTGGAAGGTATAGGGGAGATGTCAGGGGTGGGTTCTTTACCCAGAGAGTGGTGGGGGCATGGAATGCGCTGCCCGTGGGAGTGGTAGAGTCAGAATCATTGGCGACCTTTAAGCGGCAATTGGATAGGAACATGGATAGGTGCTTAAGCTAGGAGAGATGTTCGGCACAACATCGTGGGCCGAAGGGCCTGTTCTGCGCTGTATTGTTCTATGTTCTATGTTCTATGTTCTAATCCATGCTGGCTCAGGCTCCCCACCCACCCCCATGGTTCCTCACACTCCATGCCAAATTTTGCACCTTACCATTCTATTGATGAATTCATTAATTCTGATGGAAAACTCAGCCTATAAAAATATCAGACTGCTCAACATTAAAGACAGTTAGAACTGTCAATCAAACAACGAATTGGTAGGCTGAAGACAGGATAGAGTATGAGATCAGTGCTGCAATGTAAATCCTATAATGATATCTCCCAGGCTTGTGCTAACTAACAGAATGAAACAGCAAGCATTACATTTTTTAAAAGTCTTCTTTATTTTGAAAGCCAAGAGATTTAAATGCCTTGACAGCTTGACAGTTACATTTCATTCATGCAATTAAGCACTTTCAGGTCTACTTTTAATATGAAAAGATGTTTAACCTCTGGTAAAGGGAACTTTATCTCTCCCAAAGGTGTACTTGGACCTTTGATTTCCATTTGTTTGTGGGAGGTTGGAGACTGGTTAAATGAGCGTTTATTTTCCCTTTTGAGAAGTGGTGAGCTGGCCTCTTAAACTGCTGCTGTCCTTGGATTTCTACTGCACTGCAAAATCAAGCCCTGCTATTCCCAGTGTTATCAGAAAAGTTAAAGACTTTAAAAGTATGCAGAATTTCCCAATGTATCTGAATATTAGACTCAGATCAAAAGAAAGCATGGACCAGGTTTTTGGACTTTGTTACAAATAAGTAGATTCTAGCTGTTGACAAACAACTATTATTTAATATGTTACCTCTGCACACACATAAGACACATACAAAACATGGATTTGATGGACAGAGAGAGATAGACAGACAGAAAGGCAGTGCAATGGTCTCTGTTTACAGGGTTTGCAGAAATGATCCTTTTAGCTTGTCTGGGTCAGCTGCTCCTTGACATTCTTTCCTCAAGTTAGTTAACTTGTTTGCAGGAACACAGAGCAACTAGTTCATAACGTATAAAGTTTCTGACTTATTGGTTAAAACCTACAGCTTACAACAACTGATAGGGGAAATAAACTGACATTCTTCAGGATTGAAGTTATTGCGGGACATCTCTCCATTGGCTTCTGATCAAAACATTCACACCAACAAGCTGTTTGACTACCTGGAAGCCAATCACAAGCTGTTTGGCTACCTGGGAGCCAATCACATAGTGGTTGGCAAGCAGATTGTTCTGTCATCATTCCACAAACAAATCAGCTACTTGTTGCCAGATGCCATTACTTAATAAAGGTGGCAAGGAAAAGCCAGGGAACTACAGACCAGTGAGCCTGACATCAGTTGTGGGCAAGTTGTTGGAATAGATCCTGAGGGACAGAATATTCATATATTTGGAAAGGCAAGGATCGATTAGGAATAGTCAACATGACTTTGTGCATGGGAAATCGTGTCTCACTAACTTGATTGAGTTTTTTGAAGAAGTGACAAAGAGGAATACTGAAGGCAGAGTGTGGATGTTGTCCAAATCGACTTCAGTAAGGTGTTCAACAAGGTTCCACACGGTCGATTGGTTAGCAAGGTTAGAACTCATGGAATACAGGGAGAACTAGCCATTTGCATACAAAATTGACTTGAAAGTAGAAGATAGAAGGTGGTGGGTGGAGGATTGCTTTTTGGAATGGATGCCTATGACCAGTGTTGCAGAGATTAGTCCTGGGTCCACTGCTTTTGTAATTTATATAGATGATTTGGATGTGAATGTAGGTGGTATGGTTAGTAAACCTGCAGATGACACCAAAATTAGTGATATAGTGGACAGCGAAGGTGGTTACCTCAGAATACAACGTGATGTTGATCAGATGAGCTGAGGAGTGGCAGTCAGAGTTTAATTTTGAAAAATGTGAGGTGCTATATTTTGGTAGGGCAAATCAGGGCAGGACAAATATACTTAACGGTGAGGCCCTGGAGAGTGTTACCGAACAAAGAAACCTTGGAGTGCAGGTTCATAGTTCCTTGAAAGTGGAGTCGCAGGTAAACAGTATAGTAAAGAAGGCATTTGGTATGCTTGCCTTTATTGGTAGGTGCATTGAGTATACAAGTTGGGAGATCATGTGCAGCTGTACAAGACATTGGTTAGGCCACTTTTGGAATACTGTAATACTGGTCTTGCTTTAGGAAAGATGCAGTTAAACTTGAAAGAGTTCAGAAGATTTACAAGAATATTGCCAGGGTTGGAAGGTTTGAGCTACAGAAAACTGAATAGGCTGGAGCGATTTTCCCTGGAACGTTGGAGGCTGAGGGGGTGACCTTAGAGAAGTTTAGAAAATCATGAGGGGCTTGGATAGGGTGAATAGTCAAGGTCTTTTCCCCAGGATAAGGGAGTCAAAAACTAGAGGGCATAGGTTTAAGATGAGGGGGGAAAAGATTTAAAATGAACCCAAGGGGCAACTTTTTCATGCAGAGGGTGGTGCATGTATGGAATGAGCTGCCAGAAGAAGTGATGGAGACTGGTACAATTATAACATTTAAAAGTACTTAGTACTCCACATCAACAAATGCCAATCTCCAAGCACTGTCCTACAACTCATCCACTTTATCCTCAACCACAATATTTTCACCTTTGACAACCAGTCCTTCATCCAGACACACAGAACAGCCACGGGGACAAAATTGCACCCCAATATGCCAAAATTTTCATGCACAGGTTTGAACAAGACTTCTTCTCTATGCAGGCCCTCCAACCAACACTATACGCCAGGTGCATTGACGACATTTTCTTCCACTAGACACATGGCTAAGAGTCACTGAAACAACTACACAGTAATATCAATGAGTTTCATCCCACTACCATCATGGACTATGCTTTAGTATGTGTCTCATTCTTGGACACATACACCTTCATCAAGGATGGGCACCTCATTACCTCATTCTACCACAAACCCACGAATAACCTCATGATGCTACACTTCTCCAGCATCCATCCGAAACATATTAAAACAGCCACCCACTATGGACAAGCCCTATGCATACACAGTATTTTTTAAAATGAGGAGGAACACGACAGGCACTTGGAAGTACTCAAGGATGCCCTCATAAGAATGGGGTACGATGCTCAACTCATCAACCGCCAGTTATGGCATGACACAGCGAGAAACCATAATGACCCCCTCAGGAGACAGACACTGACTGCAACCGATATGGTACCCTTCATTGTCCAGTACTTCCCAGGGGCCAAAAAACTACACCATGTTCCATGCAGCCTGCAACACATTATCAATGAGGATGAGCACCTCGCCAAGACCTTCCTATGCTTACACATCTTGCCTTTAAACAACCACTAAATCTCGAACAGATCATTGTTCACAGCAAACTGCCCAGCTTTCAGGACAACACCATACAACCCTGTCACGGCAGATGCTGCAAGCCATGTTAGAGTGTTGACATGGATACAATTACACGTGGGGACATCTCACACCATGTACATGGCAGGTACTCATGTGCTGTCTATCTCATATGCTGCAGGCAAGGATGCCCCTGAGGCGTGGTACACTGGTAAGACCGAGCGGACACTATGACAACGGATGAATGGATACTGCGCAACAATCACCAGACAGGAGAGTTCCCACACAGTCGCAGAACACTTCAGCGGTCCAGGACATTCGACCTCAAACCTTTAGGTGACCATCCTCATTGGCAGATTTTGGGACAGGCAACAATGCAAAATGGCTGAGCAGAGGCTGATAGCCAAGTTCAGTACTCATGGGGATGGCCTCAATCGGGACCTTGGGTTCATGGGTACAGATAAGTTTGGGTACAGATAACCTTGTGTACAGATGACCCCACTGCACTACACACCCTCTCTCACACATACACACATACTCCTACAGACACACACACTCATGCAGGCCCTCTCTCATTCGCTCACACATACACACCCACACATGCACCTTCTCACAGACTTTACACACACACATACACACTCTCTCACAGACACTCATACCCCCCTGCCCACACACGTACACGTGGGGTGAATTTGTTACTCGCAGAATTACATTTTATTTTGCTCAAAACTGCATAAATCCTTGTAAGATTCTGTAAATCCCCTTTTTAGAAATAGAATCAGTCTGAACATTGGGGCACAGACAGCCTCACACAGGGCACCTCACACCTTCAAAGCATTATCTGGGCTGACATGACACCTATAGTTAAAGTTCACTTGAGAATATAACTTTCAAAAAAAGTTCTGGAATTTACATATGAAAGAACTGAAACCAACATGGTCATTCTAAAAGAGAAGAGACGTAACAAACAATCCAGATCTATCATTTCATTGCATCACACTTTAAACTTTTGCTGTAAATTCTGTGTCTTACGATCTTATACTCCACAACTGTCTGATGAAGGAGCAGCGCTCTGAAAGCTAGTGCTTCCAAATAAACCTGCTGGACTATAATCTGATGTTGTGGGATTTCTAACATTTAAAAGGTATCTGGGTGGTTACATGAATCGGAAGGGTTCAGAGGGACACAGGCCAAATGGAACTAGATTAATTTAGGATATCTAGTCAGCACAGATGAGTTGGACCGAAGTGTCTTCAGTAGCGCCTCGACTTAAGAACTTAATCCGTTCCGGGACCCAGTTCGCGAACCAAAAAGTTTGCAAACTGAATCAACTTTTCCCATTGTTCGGATAGCGTAAGAATGCTTGGATGGCTGTTCACAGCGCACGCGCCAAAGACGAACTGAATGAGATCACGCGGGGCCCAAGAGCTTTTGTGTTCAACAAGCGCGTAGCAAAGCAGAACAATGAAACCACGTGGTCGCACACGGGCTTTTTGCATTCGTACCTTCGCTCGTACCTTGAATTTCGCATGTACGTTGAAGCTAAATTTTACATACATTCCTGTTTGTAAACCGATTTGTTCATGAACGGGGTCCTTCATATGTCGAGGTGTACTGTATTTCCATGCTGTATATCTCTATGACTCTATGAGTTCTTTTCACACCTTTTGGCTCCAAAGGTGAAGGGGGACTGAATGCAATCCTGTAATTATCTTATTGCTGACATGGTCAATGATTTGGTTGTGACCGTAATTGAGTAAATTGGTACCTCCAGAAATAAAAGGAGCTGAAGCTGAACAGTTGAAATTTTGGAAGTGCAGTTGTAAGTGAATTCTGGGATTTTTTACCCCAGGGTTAGAGATAAGGAGAGATGGGTCAGGAGTGAAAACAGGATTGGAGGGTGGGAAGGATGTGTGTGTTGTGTGAGCAGAGATTACCTTATCTGTGAGATCGACAAGATGGGGAGGTAAGGAGTTAGCTGTGAATATGGTTCAGTGAGTTTACATGGAGGAAGAGATTTAGGGAGGATAAAATGGCAATAAATTCGGAGGACAGGAAATGTGGAGGTTGAAATGGAGGTTAAAATCATGGTTGGGGGGGGGGGGGGGGGTCTTAGTATCATAGAAATAGAAGCAGGAGGAGGCCATTTATCATGTCGAGCCCGCTCCGCCATTCTTTAAGATCATGGCTGACCTATGCATCTTCTCAGCTCCTCCTCCTAACCCTTAATTCCTCTGCCATGCAAAAATCCATCCAGCTGTCTTGAATATATTTAATGAAACTGCCTCTACTGCTTCCTTGGACACAGAATTCCAGAGATTCATCACTCTCTGGGAAAAGCAATTTCTCTTCATCTCTGTACTAAATCTACACCCCCTAATCCTGAGGCCATGTGCTCTAATCTTAGTCTCAGAGGAAACAATTTGCCTGCCTCTATCTTATCTATCCCTTTCATAATTTTATATCTTTCTATAAGACCTCCTCTCATTCTTTTAAATTCTAGTGAGTACAGATCCAGGTGGCTCAACTGCTCCTCATAGGTAACCCTCTCATCTCTGGAAACAATGTGGTGCTCGTCTTCTGCACCACCTCCAAAGCCAGTATATCCTTCCTCAACTAAGGAGACCAGAATTGCATTCAAAAACTCCAGATGTGGCCTCACTAACACCTTGTACAATTGTAGCAGAACCTCCCTACTTTTCAATGCAAACCATCTAGCAATGAAAGCCAATATTCCATTTGCCATCCTGATTACCTGTTGTACCCGCATATCAACAGGTGCAGAGGTTCGAGAAGAAAAATAATCTCAGTTTAAAAACTTCATTACTTGGAAAAATGATAACAAAATGGTGAGCCAGGTTTGGAGGTGTCATTAAGCTGAGGCAGTGATGTCCTCAATCCTCAGTTAGTTATTCATCATGATGCTAACATAAACACACTAATTCTTCGATAATGACATGATTCTTCACAAATGAATAGACTTGCTGGAGAGAGATTTGCAGAAGGGCAATGAGATGTAATTTGCTGACAGTCTACAATATTAATGCAGAAAGGATGAATTCTACAGGAAAGAAACATTTGAGATTAGACCCCCGCGGATACAGTTGAGTGGGAGTGGGGCTGCTGCCCAGAATGATCTGCGCGAGCTCTGGAGGACGAGTGGGAGGAGTAGAGGGAAACTGTAGGTTTAATGAGAGCGCGGGCAGCTGTCCAGGCTGTGATGGTGGTAATACAGATGAGAAGCTCCAGGAGTTCATAAAGCATGGGGTTAGGAATGGAGAGGGTGGTCTGCTTAAAGGCAGAGAAATTAAAGGAAGCACAACTATAGAAGATAAAATCTAGGTGAGTTAAAAAGGTAAGAAATAAAATGAAGAAAGAGTGAACACGGATACAGAGAGATGGGCTTGAGTCTGGAAATAGCAGACAAAATGCACCACAGTAAGATCAAATTACATAGGTATGATTACATCATAACCTGATGGCAAACAGGAACCAAAAAGATACAGAAAATAATAGGAGGTGGCATTCTCCCTTGCTGTGAGACCAAAAAGATGTTGACAACCACAAAGAATAACATAAAAGAGAGGTAAAGGCTTGTTGCTCAGTCACAGGTGATTATTTTGAACAGGCTGTAGGATTTATATAGAAACATGGAAAATTGGAGGAGTAAGCCATTCAGTCCCTCAAGCCTGCTTTGCCATTCATATGATCACAGCTGATCATCCAACTTAACAGCTTGTTCCACTTTTGATCCAAGTGCTACATCCAACTTCTTCTTGGAATTATACAATATTTTGACCTAGTCCATTTTCCATGGCAGCAAATTTCACAGGATCACCACTCTGTGGGCGAAGGAATTTCTCCTCACCTCAATCCTAAATGGTTTAGTTCTTATCCTTTGATTGTAATCCCTGGTGTGGACTTGCCTGCCATCAGCAACATCTTCCTTGTTTCTACTCTATTTAGTTCAGTTCAAATGTATAGGTTTCTGTAAGAACCCCCTCCCAATCTTCTGATCTTCAGCAAATATAATCCCAACTGATTCAACCTCTCTTCACACACCATACCCACCTCCTGGAATTTAGAACATAAAACAGTACAGCACAGTACAGGCCCTCAGCCCTTGATGTTGTGCCGACTTTTTATCCTACTCTAAGATCAAACTAATACATATACTTTTCAATTTACTATCATCCATATGCCTATTCAAGAGGATCTTAAATGTCCCTAATGTCTCCGACGCTACCACCACTAGCAGTACATTCCATGCACCCACCACTCTGTGTAAAGAACCGACATCTGACATCGCCACCAAATCACTTTAAAATTATGTCCCCTCATGATAGGCATTTCTGTCCTGGAAAAATGTTTCTGGCTATCCACACTATCTATGCCTCTCAACATCTTGAACACCTCTATCAAGTCACTCTCATCCTCTTCACTCCAATGAGAAAAGCCCTAGCTTCCTCAACCTTTCTTCATAAGACATGCCCTCCAGTCCAGGCAGCATCCTGGTAAATCTCCTCTGCACCCTCTCTAAAGCTTCCACATCCTTCCTATAATGAGGTGACCAGAATTGAACACAACATTCCAAGTGTGGTCTAACCGGGGTTCATTGAACTGCAGCATAATCTTGCAGCTGTTAAACTCAATTCTTCTGCTAATGAAAGGGAACACACTATACACCTTCTTAACAATTCTATCAACTTGAGTGGCAACTTTGAAAGATCTATGGGCATGGACCCCAAGACCCCTCCGTTCCCCCACACTGCCAAGAATCCTGCCTTTAACCCTGTAATCTGCATTTAAATTCAACCTTCCAGAAAGTGAATTACTTCACACTTTTCCTGGTTGAACTCCATCTGTCACTTCTCAGTCCAGCTCTGTATTCTGTCAATGCCCCATTGCAATCTACAACAGCCCTCCACTTTTGTGTCTTCAGCAAACTTACAAACCCACCCTACCACGTCCTCATCCAAACCATTGATAAAAATCACAAACAGCAGAGGTCCCAGAACTGATCCCTGCAGCACGCCACTGGTCACTAAACTCCAGGCTGAATACTGTCCAGGTACTACCATTCTGCCAGCCAATTCTGTTTCCAGCCAGATTTCCCTGTATCCCATGCAACCTTATTTTCTGAATTAACCAACCATGGGGAACCTTATCAAACGCCTTGCTAAAATCCATGTACACTAATCTACTGCTCTACTTCCGATGTGTTTTGTCACATCCTCAAATAATTTAATAAGGCTTGTGAGGCATGAGCTGCCCCTCACAAAACCATGCTATCAAATCGGTGCTAGGTCCACTACATTTCATCATTTATATAAATGATTTGAATGTGAGCATAAGAGGTATGGTTAATAAGTTTGCAGATGACACCAAAATAAGAGATGTAGTGGACAACAAATTAGGTTACTTTAGATTACAACGGGATCTTGATCAGATGGGCCAATGGGCTGAGAAGTGGCAGATGGAGTTTAATTTGGATAAATGTGGAGTGCTGCATTTTGGGAAAGCAAATCTTAACAGGATGTATACACTTAATGGTAAGGTCCCAAGGGAGTGTTGCTGAACAAAGAGACCTTACGGTGCAGGTTCATAGCTCCTTGAAAGTGGAGTCACAGGTAGATAGGATAGTGAAGAAGGCATTTAGAATGTTTTCCTTTATTGGTCAAAGTATTATGTACAGAAGTTGGGAGGTCATGTTGCGGTTGTACAGGACTTTGGTGAGGCCACTGTTGGAATATTGCGCTCAATTCTGGTCTCCTTCCTATCAGAAGGATGCTGTGAAACTTGAAAGGGTTTAGAAAAGATTTATAAAGATGTTGCCAGGATGGAGGATTTGAGTTATAGAGAGAGGCTGAATAGATGGGGGCAGTTTTCCCTGGAGCGTCGGAGGCTAAGGAATGACCTTATAGAGGTTTATAAAATCATGAGGGGCATGGATAGGGTAAAGAGCAAAAGTATTTTCCCTGGGGTCAGGGAGTCCAGAACTAGAGGGCATAGGTTTAGAGTGAGAGGAAAAAGATATAAAAGAGACCAAAGGGGCAACATTTTCACACAGAGGGTGGTACGTGTATGGAATGAACTGCTAGAGGAAGTGGTGGAGGCTGGTACAATTGCAACAATTAAAAGGATGGGTATATGAATAGGAAGGGTTTGGAGGGATATGGGCTAGATGCTGGCAGATGGGACTAGATTGGGTTAGGATATCTGGTTGGCATGGACAGGTTGGACTGAAGGGTCTATTTCCATGCTGTACATCTCTATGACTCTAGGTCTCCCCCTCATCCTTCTAAATTCCATTGAGTACAAACCCAGAGTTCTCAAACATTCCTCGAATGTTAAGCTTCTCATTCCTGGGATAATTCTCGTGAACCTCCTCTGAACACGCTTCAGGGTCAATACATCCTTCCCGAAATATGGTGCCCTAAACTGTACTCAATACACCAAATGTGAACCTTACTGAATCTCAGAAGTACATCCCTGCTTTTACATTCAAGTACTTTCAAACTAAATGGCATCATTGCATTTGCCTTCCTAACTACTGACTCAACCTGCATGCTTGAGAGATTCCTGAATGAGAACTCCCAAGTCTCTTTGCACTTCAGACTTTTAAATTTTCTCCCCATTTAGAAAATAGTTCACGCCTCTATTCTTCCTTTTAAAGTGCATGACCTCATATCTTGTTGCACTCCAATTGCCACTTCTTTGTCCACTCTCCTAACCTGGCTAAATCCATCAGCCTCCACACCTCTTCAATGCTACCTGTCCCTTTATCTACCTTTGTGTCACCTGCAAACATAGCCAGAATGCCCTCAGTTCCCTCATCTAGATCGTTGATGTATAAAGTGAAAAGTTGTGGTCCCAGCACTGAGCCTTGCAGAACACCGCTGGTCACTAGCTGCCATCCTGAGAAGGGCCCTTTTATCCCCACTCTCTGCCAGACAGCCAAGCTTCTATCCATGCGAGCACCTTACCTCTAACACCTTGGGCCCTTCTTACTCAATAGCCTCCTATGCAGCACCTTGTCAAAGATTTTGTTTAAGTCCAGGTAGATAACATCCATTGGCTCTCCTCTGTCTAACCTGCTTGTTACCTCCTCAAAGGTTTCTAGCAGATTTGTCAGGCATTATATCCCCCTGATAAAACCATGCTGACTTTGCCCTATTTTACCATTCACTTCCAAGTATTCAGAAATCTCATCCTTTACAATGGATTCCAGGATCTTACCTATGACCAAGGTTAGGCTTATCAGGCTGTAATTTTCCATTTTTTGCCTTACGCCCTTTTTTTGTGGAGTGAATCAAATCGGTTGAAAACTGGTATCTGTGATGCTGGGGATCACCGGATGAGGATGAGATGGATCATCCACTTGGCACTTCTGGCTGAAGATTGCTGCGAAAACTTCAGCCTGATCTTTTGCACTGATGTGTTTGACTCTTCCATATTTGAGGATGGGGATGTTTGTGGAGGCTCGTTAATCATTCGTTCACCATCTTTCACAACTGGATGTGGCAAGACTGCAGAACTTTGATCTCATCCATTGGTTATGATATTGTTTAGCTCTGTCTATCACTTGCTGTTTATGTTGTTTGGCATGAAAGTAGCTATATTTGATTGCTTCACCAGCTATGCCCGGCACTGCTCCTGGCATGCCATATCCTGCACTCTTCATTGAACCAGGATTGATCCTTTGGCTTGATGGTAATGGTTGAGTGGGAAATATGCTGGGCCATGAGGTTACAGATTCTGCTGAAGTACAATTCTGCTATTGATGGGCCACAGCAACTTATGGGTGCCCAGTCTTGAGTTGCTAGATCTGTTCGAAATCTGCATCATTTTGCATGGTGATAGTGCCACACAACATGATGGAGGTGGGATTTCATCTCCACAAGGACTGTGCAGTCCTCACTTTTGCTGATACTATCATGAATAGATGCATCTGCAGCTGGCAGATTGGTGAGGATGAGGTCAATCAAGTTTTTTTTTCCATTTGTTGTTTCCCTCACCACCTATTGCAGACCCAGTCTAGCAGCTATATTCTTTAGGACCCGACTAGCTCAATTATTAGTGCTACTGCCAAGCCCCTCTTGGTGATGGACATTGAAATCTCCCACCCAGAGTACATTTTGTGCCCTTGCCATCCTCAGTGCTTCCTCAAAGTGTTGTTCAACATGGAGGGGTACTGATTCATCAGCTGAGGGGGATGGTACATGGTAATCAGCAGGAAGTTTCTTTGCCATGTTTAACTCTGAAACCACAAGACTTCACAGAGTCCAGACTCAAATTAGAGGATTTCCCAGGGTAATGCCCTCCCAACTGTATCCTATTGTGCTGCCTCCTCTGCTGGGTCTGTCCTGCTAGTGGGACAGGACAAATCCAGGGATGGTGATGGTGGTGTCTGGGACATTGTCTGTAAGGTATGAGTATGATTATGTCAGGCTGTTGCTTGGCTGGTCTGTGAGATTGCTCTCCCAATTTTGGAACTTTCAATAAAAGCAGCCGAGAGGGCTTTTCTTTATAATTTTTAGTGAAAGCTGCAGCCTGTTTTTAATCCAAGTTTAAAAATTAAGGGGTTTAAAAACAAAACTTTAGTTCATAATCTGTATTATTTGCAATCCTTCTGTTCACCATCACCATTGGGTAAGGAAGGAGGAGTGATAAATAACATCTGGATCCTCTACAATTCCCATCCTTATATTCCTCAGGAACCCATAACAAAATGGGTAACCTTCCTACTTTGACAATTGCTAATCTTTTAAGTACCATCTCTTTCAAGCACTGCAATTTCTCCAGCATCTCATCTTTTACTGTGACATGGAAATATTCCTTTTGAAAGGAACACAATTTGTAGAGCAGAAATGAGAAAGGAACTGAAAAGAATAAAGAGAGTATAAGGGAATTGATTAGCAGGTGAGGGAACCCAAAGAACTCAATCATTAGCACATTACAAGTTGAAGGAGATAATGCTCTAAATATCTCAGCTTCTCAGTCATATCCACTGCCTCCACAGAACAATACCATTTTTTAACTCAATTCATCCCCATTCTTGCTTTGCTTCTCTATTACTTCACATCAAAATTTATTTTGTATGAATCCAGGAATTCATCTCCCTCTATCTTCACACTGGTTATCACTGGAATTGTACGCTGAATAAGGAAGAGAAAGAATACTAGCACTCATTTATTGTCCCTCTGAAGTAATTATGATGCTAGTAACTGTTATAATCTTTGAAAAGTGGCTACAGTATTTCCATACAGTAAGATTACACAACAGTAATGACATTAATAGCCAAATATTCTCTTTTAGAACATTTATTTGAGGAAAACATGTTGATCAGGCTCTCATTTAATAATGTTTCAGATTTTCATCCACTTATTAAAACAGATAGGGCTCAGTTTCTGATTTTATTTGAAAGGTGTTACTGACTAATGACAAAGTTCTTAAAATGGAGCCAAGTCTTTCATAGCATGTGAAAGAGAGAAAAAAAACAAAATTGGCACATTCAGATATGTTTTTTTCAGTTGCATACTGACTTGTAGAGAAACAGATCTCTTACCATCTGAACTCGGTACAAGATACTAATTCCTAAAGTCATAAATGGCTTGGAGAAATCGATGACCTTCTCACGTTCTGCTGTGATGGTTAAACCTGCTACAGCCAGGTCAGCTTTCTGTAAACACATGACAAGTATAACAAACAGAACAGGACAGTGATGACTGAACAACACACAGATACAAGTCACCAACTGTACTTAAAGCATATTGGGTATTTGGTATTGGGTAAGCATAAGATCTAAGCATAAAATTTATATCAGAAAGAAAAATTAGTTTTGCCTAAACTTTCAAACCATGTTTATATGGAGAGCTTTCCTTGTATACATCAAAATCAATGTAACCGGTTATCAGCAATAATTAAACAGAAATCAGTGTATCTATCATATTGGGGTATTTGACTACTGGGTTTGAAATCACAATGTGTACAGTGTATTTTTCTCTAAGTTACATTCGCCCAGACTCAATTTTGTTCTTATATGGGGATGTGGGTGTCACTGGCTTGGCCAGCATTTTTTGCCCATCACTAGTTGCACAATGAACTTATGCTATTTCAGTAAGAAGTTAAGAATCACATTGCTGTGGGTCTGGAGTCACATGTGCGCTAGAGCAGGGAAGGGCAAATTTCCTTCCCTAAAGGGGGTTTGAGAACCAGATTGGATTTTACACTAACTAGTAACGGTCTCCATGATGGGGACCACGAAACTGTATTTCATTGAATTTAAATTCCACCAGCTGTTGAAATGTGATTTGAACCTGTGCCTCCACAGCATTAGCTCGAGTCCAGAATTACCATTCCAGTGACACTTGTGGGTTGGGAACTGGAGCTACAGATCAGATGATTGAGTAGGTAGTGAACAGCCAGATACAGCATCCAGGCGGTCTGTGAGGAAGGATAGGCACTTGGGAGGACAAAGGTACAGTCAGTGTGATGGGTTGAAGTGTGTCTATTTTAACACAAGAAGTATCAATAATAAGGTGATGAACTTAGAGCATGGATCAGTACTTGGAACTATGATGTTGTGACCATTATGGAAACCTGGGTTTCACAGGGGCAAGAATGGCCGTTGGATGTTCCAGCGTTTAGATGTTTCAAAAGGAATAAAGAGGGGTTGGGGGATGGGGGTGGGTTGGGAGGGAGTTAAAAGAGGTGAAGGAGTGGCATTGCTCATCAGGTACAGAAAAGGAGGTTGTCAAGGAGGGCTTATCTACCAGAGTCAGTATGGTGGAAGTCACAGACAGGAATGGAGCAGTCACTTTATTGGGAGTTTTCTGCAGATCATCCAATAGTAACAGAGACAGAGGAGCAGATTTGTAACAGGGCTTTTGTCATGGGTAACTTTAACTTTCCGAACATTGACTGGAACCTCCTTAGTTCAAATAGTTTGAATGCAACGGTTTTTATCAAATGTGTCCAGGAAGGGTTTCAGACTCAATATGTTGATAGGCTGACTAGAGGGGAGGCCATATTGGATTTGGTGCTTGGCAACAAACTATAACTTTCCAAACATAGATTGGGACTGCCATTGTGTTAAGGGTTTAGATGGAGAAGAAATTATTAATTGTGTACAAGAAAAGTTTCTGATTCAGTATGTGGATGTACCTACTAGAGAAGGTGCAAAACTTGACTTACCCTTGGGAAATAAGGCAGGGCAGGTGACTGAGCTGTCAGTGGGGGAACACTTTGTGGCCAGCGACCGTAATTCTGTTAGGTTTAAAATAGTGATGGAAAAAGATAGACCAGATCTAAAAGTTGAAGTTCTAAATTGAAGAAAGGCCAATTTTGACGGTATTAGGCAAGAACAAAGCTAATTGGGGGCAATGTTTGCAGGTAAAGGTACAGCTGGGAAATGGGAAGCCTTCAGAAATGGGATAACTAGAGTCCAGAGACAGTATATGTCTGTTAGGGTGAAAGGAAAGGCTGGTAGGTATAGGGACTGCTGGCTGACTAAAGAAATTAAGGGTTTGGTTAAGAAAAAGAAGGAAGCATATGTCAGGTATAGACAAGACAGATCAAGTGAATCCTTAGAAGAGTATAAAGACATGGGTGTATACTTAAGAGGGAAATCAGGAGGGCAAAACGGGGACATGAGATAGCTTTGGCAAATAGGGTTAAAGAGCGTCCAAAGGGCTTTTTTACAAATACATTAAGGACAAAAGGGTAACTAGGGAGAGAATAGGGCCCCTCAAAGATCAGCAAGGCGGCCTTTGTGTGGAACCGCAGGAGATCTGGAGATACTAAGTGAATATTTTGCATCATTATTTACTGTGGAAAAGGACATGGAAGGTATAGAATGTAGGGAAAATGATTGTAATATCTTGAAAAATGTCAATATTATAGAGGAGGAAGTGCTGGATGTCTTGAAATGCATAAACGTGAATAAATCCCCTGGACTTGATCAGGTGTACCCGAGAACTCTGTGGGAAGCTAGAGAAGTGACTGCTGGCTTCTTGCTGAGATATTTGTATCATCGATAGTCACAGGTGAGGTGTCAGAAGACTGGAGGTTGCTAATGTGGTGCCACTGTTTAAGAAGGGCGGTAAGGACAAGCCAGGGAACGAGAGACCAGTGAGCCTGACATCAGTGGTGGGCAAGTTGTTGGAGGGAATCCCGAGGGACAGGATGTACATGTATTTGGAAAGGCAAGGACTGATTAGGGATAGTCAACATGGCTTTGTGCATGGGAAATCATGTCTCACAAATTTGATTGAGGGTTTTGAAGAAGTAACAAAGAGGATTGATGAGGGCGGAATGGTGGATGTGATCTATATGGACTTCAATAAGGCGTGCGACAAGGTTCCTCATGGGAGACTAGTTAGCAAGGCTAGATCTCATGGAATAGAGGGAGAACAAGCCATTTGGATACAGAACTGGCTTAAAGGTAAAAGACAGAGGGTGGTGGAGGGTTGTTTTTCAGACTGGAGACCTGTGAGTGGAGTGCCACAAGGATCGGTGCTGGGTCCTCTACTTTTCATCATTTATATAAATGATTTGAATGTGAGCATAAGAGGTATAATTAGCAAGTTTGCAGATGACACTAAAATTGGAGGATAGCAAAGATGGTTACCTCAGATTACAACAGGATCTTGATCAGATGGGCCAATGGGCTGAGAAGTGGCAGATGGAGTTTAATTTAGATAAATGTGAGGTGCTGCATTTTGGGAAAGCAATTCTTAGCAGGACTTATACACTTAATGGTAAGGTCCTGGGAGTTGCTGCTGAACAAAGAGACCTTGGAATTCATAGCTCCTTGAAAGTGGAGTCGCAGTTGGTTGGACAGTGAAGAAGGCTTTCCTTTATCGGTTGGAGTATTGAGTACAGGGTTTGGGAGATCATGTTGTGGCAGTAAAAACATTGGTTAGGCCACTTTTGGAATATTGTGTGCAGTTCTGGTCTCCCTCCTATCGGAAAGATGTTGTGAAACTTGAAAGAGTTCAGAAAAGATATATAAGGGTGTTGCCAGGGTTGGAGGGCTTGAGGTATAGGGAGAGGCTGAATAAGCTGGGGCTGTTTTTCCCTGGAGCATCGGAGGCTGAAGGATGACATTTTAGAAGTTTATAAAATCATGAGGAACATGGATAGGATAAATAGACATAGTGTCTTCCTTGGGGTGGGGGAGTTCAGAACTAGAGGGCATAGGTTTAGGGTGAGAGGGGAAAGATATAAAAATGACTTGAGAGGCAACTTTTTCATGCAGAGGGTGGTACGTGTATGGAATGAGCTGCTAGAGGAAGTGGTGGAGGCTGGTACAATTGCAACATTTAAAGGCATATGGATGGGTATATGAATAGGAAGGGTTTGGAGGGATATGGGCCAGGTGCTGGCAGGTGGGACTAGATTGGGTTTGGTATCTAGTCGGCATGGATGAGTTGGACCGAAGGGTCTGTTTCTGTGCTGCACATCTCTATGACTCAAAGACTCTATGTCAGATGTCAGATCTCTTGGTGGGACAGCACTTCGATGATAGTGATCACAACTCTACGCCTTTTACTATACTCATGGAGAGGGATAGGAGATGGTAGGGGAAATTATTTAATTGGGGGAGGGGGAATTACAATGTTATTAGACAGAAACTGGGATGCCTAAATTGGGAACAGATGTTCTCAGGGAAATGCACAACAGAAATATGGAGGCTGTTGAGGAAGCACTTGCTGATAGCGCTGGAAAGGTTTGTCCCACTGAGACAAGGAAGGGATGAAGGACTCCTGGGTGACAAGGAATGTGGAACATCTAGTTAAGAGGAAGAAGGAAACTTACTTAAGGCTGAAGAGGCAAGGATCAGACAGGGCTCTAGAGGGTTACAAGGTATCCAAGAAGGAACTGAAGAATGGACTTAGGAGAGCTAGAAGGGGACATGGAAAAGCTTTAGAGGGTAGGACTAAGGAAAACCCCAAGGCGTTCTACACTTGTGTGAGGAAACAGAGGATGGCCAGAGTGAGGGTAGGGCTGAAAATGTGTTGTGTTGCTGGAAAAACGCAGCAGGTCAGGCAGCATCCAAGGAGCAGGAGAATCGACATTTCGGGGATGAGCCCGTCTTCAGGAAGGCGGAAGAATTGTTCGATGTCTCGCCGCGTGTTGAACTCGTTAATCCGAGAGCGTAGGGGAATGAAGGTGAGGCCTCTGCTGAGGACTGATCTTTCATCCTCAGAGAGGGGGAGGTCTGGACGGAAGGTGAAAACACGGCAGGGCTGGGAACTAGGACCTGGTGTGGGGCTGGGGCTGGGGCTGGGACTGGGAGTGGGGCGGGGGCGTGGGGGCAGGGATGGAGATTGGTATGGGGGCGGGGTTAGGCGTGCGGGCAGAGATCAGCATGGGGGTGGAGTTAGGCGTGGTGACGGAGATCGGCGTGGGGGTGAGGTTAGGCATGGTGATGGAGATCGGAGGGGGCGGAGTTAGGCGTGGTGACGGAGACGCATGCGGCATGGTGGTTGTGCAGGTTAGTGATTTCACTGGGGGCGGAAGTGGCTGCGGCGACGACAGAAATGGTGTTATTCCCGATAGCTGATCAGGGATAGTGAAGGGAACTTACACCTAGGTAAATCCCCTGGGCCAGATGAGATATAGAGTTGAGAGTGTGGTATTGGAAAAGCACAGCAGGTCAGACAGCATCTGAGGAGCAGGAGAATCAATGTCTCGGGCATAAACCCTTCATCAGGAATCTGTGCTTTTCCAGGAACATACTCTCGACTCTGACTTCCAACATCAGCAGTCCTCACTTTCTACCAGATGGGATGTACCCTCGGTTACTACAGGAAGTGAGGGAAGAGACTGTTGTGCTTTTTGCGATGATCTTTGCCTCCTCACTGTCCACTGGAGTACTGCCAGATGATTGGAGGATAGCAAATGTTATTCCCTTGTTCAAGAAAGGGAACAGGTACAATCCTCGGAATTATAGACCAGTCAGTCTTATATCAGTGGTTGGCAAAGTATTGGAGAGGATTCTGACAGACAGGATTTATGATTACTTGGAAAACTATAGTTTGATTGGAGATAGTCATCATGGCTTTGTGAGGGGCAAGTCATGCCTCACAAACGCGACTGAATTCTTTGAGGATGTGACAAAACACATTGATGAAGGTAGAGCAGTAGATGTGATGTACATGGATTTTAGCAAGGCATTTGATAAGGTTCCCCATGGTAGGCTCATGCGGAAAGTAAGGAGGCATGGGATACAGTGAAATCTGGCTGCCTGAACACAGAATTGGCTGGCCCATAGAAGACAGAGGGTGGTGGTCCACCCTCCTCTCCAACCTATCAATTTTACCCCTTCCTCCATCCACCTACTGGACTCCCAGCTACCTTCTCCCCAGCCCCACCCCCTCCCACTTATCTCTACACCCCCGAGGTATCCAGCCTCATTCCTGATGAAGGGCTCCTGCCCGAAACGTTGATTTTCCTGCTCCTCGGATGCTGCCTGACCTGCTGTGCTTTTCCAGCACCGATCTAATCTTAATTCTGATCTCTAGCATCTGCAGTTCTCACTTTCACTGCATAGATGGAAAGTATTCAGCCTGGATCTATGTTCTATCACTAATTGTCCCTAACTAGCTACCTGACGAAGGAGCAGTACCAGATAGTGATAGAACATAGAACAAAGAACTGTACAGCATAATACAGGCCTTTCAACCCTCAATATTGTGCTGGCCATTTATCTTACTCAAAACTGGACTAACCTACATAGCCTTCATTGTATTATCTTCCATGTGCCATAGTACCTGTTGGACTATAACCTGGTGTTGCAAGATTTTTAACTTTGTCCTTGAATTAGTTATGGTGAACAGGGATATAAGTTATGGGCTCCCAGATCCCAACCTGAGCACAGCAGTTCCCTAGGGACCTGTGCCCCTGTTACTGTGCCCTGATGCACCCACCCCCCTGGATCCTGGTGAACTGCCTCCTCAAATCCCTACACTGCATGGACATGTAGGCAAAGCCACAGGACCTTTAGGGCAGTAGCCCTGTGTCTTAAAAGATTCCTAGGTGGAACTTCTACATTAACACTGCCCAAACATGATCACTTGTGTTTTAACACATACTTGGTGATAACACAATTAGGAAAAAGAATTATGGGGTGAGAGGAGTAAAAGTTATATTAGCATTGAACAGGAGCACTTGCAGGGCTAAAGTAAGAGGTGATCTACTTCTCTCCATTTTACAATGATACAGCTCACCTGGTGTGATGCTGACAGTGGGGATTTAAAACAAGTACGCATTAGAGCTCCTGCAATTAAACTTTCATATTGATGACTATATTCACTGACATAAAATGAACTAATATTCTCAATCTACAAAAGAGTGAAATTTCCAAGTGAAGCCTTTCAATTGATTGCTGAATCTCCAGGATTTGCCCAAGCACTGAAGTGCATGACTGTCAGCATCAACATGATCCTCAGTTACAAAGCAAGATTACTTAACCTCAACTTATTTAAAGCTGGTCTTTAATTCATTTGTCGTTGTGTTTATGTTGTTCAGTACTTACCCTTGAAATAAGCTCACCAACCATCCCAGTCCATGTGCCATTAGACTCTGCAACACCATATACACCATCAGCTACTAGTTGGATTTTGTAATGAAATTTCAGGATATCTGACAGCTCCTTTAGCATATCCACACAGAACCCCTCATAACGATCATTTCCTTCCAATTCCTGGTAGTTTGGTTTTAGCATCACATAAGGATTTTCCTAAAGAAAACACGACACTTTGTTCAAAGAGCCAAACAGAGTCGGCACACAAAGGCTGTTTCACACAACACTGCAGAAAAGGAAAATTATGTTTGCATTCAGCTATTGTACATATTCAGTAGGTCTATGTTCCACATAAAATTTACTACTGTTATTTTAATATGGAAATCAATCCATTAACTTGATAAAAATTCGCACAAACCTTGATAAAATAAAAACCTATGAAATTACAGATGAACATCATTCATAACAAGCTGACCATTCAGTTAACGCTGCAGTATTTGAAACTGATATCTGGAAATCTGACATTGTGACAGTGTCTTCATGATCCAAAGTCATAAAACTAAAATACAACATTTGTTATGAAGTCTCTTATAAAAAAGAAATATTGTTATCCTAAATCATCTTAGAAGTATAATTTCTAATATGTTTAGCTATGACCTTAAAGTACAGTAAAAGTTGCCTACAAACTGCCATTGGTCAATCAATAGGTGTCACCTACTATTTGAGGCATAGTCTTAGTGAAACTATAATGCAGATGTACGGAGTAGAGTATTAATTCTTCTAATCTTGAGGGAGGAACCAAGTCCCTCTCGGTTGACTACTTCCTCCCTTATATAAATGCGCTAAGGTTACCCTGTGTGAAAAGAGGTAATTTTTAGATTGGGAATTTAACCTGCTCTCCCACTCTGTATGGCTCAGTTACTCACTAAATAAACTCACCACAACTACTGGGAAGGCCCCATCCTGCCACTTTATTGCTCAGTTCAAGGATAGCATTTGCAGAATAAATTCACTGAGCAGAGAACTGTGTATATAATGAGGACACCTAAAAAGAAGAAAATAAAACACCATAAAATGGAATGGGAGCAAATAAATGAAACAAGAAAGGGAACAGGAACTGCTTGTTTGTCTCTGTTTATATATGAAGACATAAGATTTAGAAGCAGGAGTAGGCCATTCAGCCCTTTGGGCTTGTTCTACCTTTTAATAAGATCATGGCTGATCAGATCCAATTTTCAGTCCACCCTCCTTTAAGGAGATCAAAACCGTACACAGTACCCTACAGGTAATCTCATCATGCCCAATGTACAACTGCAGGAAAGCAACTCCTCCATTCATATACCATTCCCTTTGAAATTAGCATTCACATTCTATTTGTCTTCCTAATCACTTGCTTTACCTGGAATGCCAGTCTTTTGTGATTCATATGCCAGTACACCTAGTCCCCCAAATGTTAGAGTTCTGCAATCATTCTCCATTTAAATAACAAACTGCTTTTCTATTCTTCCTGCCAAAGTAGGAGACAAATTCACATTTTCTTGCATCATAAACCATCTACCTAACTTTTGCTAACTCAATTAACTTACCTCTATCCTTTTGCTTACTTACTACGTCCTGACAACTTAGCCTCCCATCTAGTTTGGTGTCATTGACATTTATCTTAATGTAAAACATATATACCTTTAGTGTTACTGCATTGCCGTTAATGGGCTCTGCACATAAATTGAATAATTAAAATGCATGGTGGTGGTTAAAATTGCCACAGGTGTATTGGTAGTGGAAGAAGCGATGTTGGTTGCATGTGTTGCACTATAGGATAGAAAAAAAGGTGATGGGGTGGGCCCTCTTGTGATGCAGTGGTAGTGTCCCTACCTCTGGACCAAGAGGTACAAGTTTAAGTCCCATCTGCTTCAGAGGTGCGTGATGATATCTCTGTAAAGATTGATTCAAAAAATAAGTTAAAGAAAGAAGTAATAATGGTGCTGTGCCTGTTCGTGAAACAATGTTTCATGTTCCTACCCCTGGACAACGAGGTCTGGGTTTAAGTCCCACTTGCTCCAGACATGTGTGTAATTACATTACTGAACAGCTTGATTAATTTAAAAATTTGGTATGTTTTGGGGTTAGATGTTTTGAAGTTGACATGTGTGAGATCATACAAAACAGGGAAATAATCAGTGAATAGCAGGACACAAGGTAGCTCAAAGGAACAGCAGGATCTTGAGGATGGAGTTGCTTGTCCACAGATCCCTGAAGGTAGCAGGACAGGAGATTAAGTTGGTTAAGATGGCATATGTGATACTTCCCCTTTAACATAGTATAGATTATAAAACCAGGGAGATTATGTCGGAACTGTAGAAAACTTAGGTTAGGGCACAGCTAGAGTGCTGCATACACTTGTCCCCACACTATAGGAGGATTGCACTGGAGCAGCTGCAGAGGAGATTCACTAGGATGTTGCCTGGGACGGAGCTGTTTAGCTATGAAGAGAGGCTGGATAAGTTTGAATTGTTTTCTTTAGAGAAAAGAAGGCTGATAGGGGATCTGATTGGGTATATAAGATTGAGGGGCTGAGACAGGAAACAGCTATCCCCTTATTTGAAGATCCAATAACAAGATGGCATAATTTTTAGACAGGAAGTTTAAAGGAGAATTGAGGAATATTTTATCACCCAGAGGGTGGTGAGAATCTGGAATGCAGTACCTAGGGGTGGAAAACCTCACAACATTTAAAAAGTATTTGGATTAGTACTTTAAATGTCATAACATTTAAGGCTATGGGTCAAGAGCTGGAAGATAGGACTAGTGTAGATAGGTCAGGACAACTCAATGCACCAAGGTGTCGCTTCTGTATTGTATGGCAATTTGATAACACTGATAATTTGTAGGGTATCACATTGGTTGGAAGTAACATTTTATGACTTTGCTTTTGCTATCTTTTAAAACATTTCAATTTAAATCTCTGTAATTTTACAGCAAGCAGTGGGAAGACAAACGATACATCAAGCTTTATTGCAAAGGGTTTGAGTACAGGAACAAGGAAACCTTACTGCAGTTGTTTAGGGCCTTGGTCAGACCACATTTGAAATATTGTGTGCACTTAGGTCTCCTCACATAAGAAAAAAATGCTTACCAGAAAAGGGAGTGCAGTCAAATTTCACCAGACTGATACCTGACAGGATAAGTTTGTTGTATGAGGTAGACTGAGCTTGTATTCACTGAACTTGACAAAAATGAGATGATTTCATTGAATATAAGTTTATAATAGAGCTGGTAGACTGAATGCAAAATGATGTTTCCCTTGGTCATGGGGATCCAAAACAAAGGGCCACAGCCTCAACTATTTAAGACTGAGATGAGGGAACATTTCTTCATTGAGGGTAATGAAATTTTAGAATTCCCTGCCACTGAAAGTTGTAGAGGCTGAGTCACTGAATATGTTTGAGAAAGAAGTAGATTTCTAAAGGCTAAAGGTGTCAAAGGTATGAGAAGGGAATGACATTATGGTGTTGAGGTAGATGATCTGGAGTATTTGTGAGCAATTTTGGTCCCCTTATTTAAGGAAAGATATTATTTCATTGGAGACAGTTCAGTGAAGGTTCATGCCAATAATCCTTACTGTGGAGAAAGGTTAAATTCACTGGAATTTAGTAGAATGAGTGGTGATCTCATTGAAACATATATAATACTTCAGGGGTTTGACAGGGTAAAAACTAAAAAGATTTTTCCCCTCAGTGGAGGGTGTAGGACTGGAGGGCATAGTTTCACAATAACAGGACACCATTATGAGATTGATTTGAGGAGGAAATTTTTCTGTGAGGGTTGAGTCTCTTTGGAACTCCTTGCCAAGGGAGCTATGGGGACAGAGTCTGTGTATATTTAAGGCTGAGCTATCTAGATTCTTGGACAGTAAGGAGATCAAGGATCATAGGGGAAATACAGGAAAGTGGCAATGAGAAATGTCAGATCAGCTCTGATCCTACTGAATGGCAGAGCGGCCTCGAGAGACCAGATGACCTGCTCCTGTTCAATATTTCTTATGGTCTTATCAGCCCGAGCAGGTTTTGATGGTCTGAATAGCCTACTCTTGCTTCTATTTTCTATGTTTCTAATGGGACAATTGAAAGTTAAGGCAGATGCTTGCAAGACCCAAAGGTGTCAAAAGGTTCTGGATTGAGCAATTGTGCCCACTTTAGTTCACTAGGTACAATTTAAAGTCTATTTGTCAGCTCTAAATAAGTAAAAAGGTTGAAATTAGCAGCTTAAATTGATATAGTTAAACAAACATCACACATTTTGAAAAAGCTTTACTTCATTAACTTAGTCAATCAACTAAAACTGTAGAATAAAATAGCTTTATCTGTTCAAGGACATCATAGGGCGGCACGGTGGCACAGTGGTTAGCACTGCTGCCTCACAGCGCCTGAAGACCCGGGTTCAATTCCCGACTCAGGCGACTGACTGTGTGGAGTTTGCACATTCTCCCCGTGTCTGTGTGGGTTTCCTCCGGGTGCTCCGCTTTCCTCCCACAGTCCAAAGATGTGCGGGTCAGGTGAATTGGCCATGCTAAATTGCCCGTAGTGTTAGGTAAGGGGTAATGTAGGGGTATGGGTGGGTTTCGCTTCGGCGGGTCGGTGTGGACTTGTTGGGCCGAAGGGCCTGTTTCCACACTGTAAGTCTAATCTAATCTAATCTAATGTTCTGTTTGTTAATTGCTATGTATTCCTGGAAATGTTTGGTAAATGGTTTTACAATCATTGGCATTATTGATAAGAATATGCAACATTGCTTGTACAACTCCTGATGTAAAAGGTTGTGTCATTTCTTCACACGATGAAATGTTATGCCCTAGGCTAAAGGAACTAAGAGATTAATATTTGTTTAGCTACCAGACTCTAGTTATAGAAGTGAAGTAACAAGTGAAGTCTCTCATCTTAAGCCAATGGAAAGACTATAGGATACAGGAGCAGAATTAGACCATTCAGCCCACCAGGCATTGAGTATGGGAGTTGGGACATTGTGTTATAGTTGTATAACTCATTGGTGAGGCTGCAGTTGTGGCATTGTGTACAGTTGTGGTCACCCTGTTATAAGAAAGGCATTGCTAAACTGGAACGAGTGCAAAGAAGATTTACGATAATGTTGCCAGGATTAATAACCTGAGTTATAGGGAGAGGACTTTATTTCTTGGAACGTAGGAGAATGAGGGGTGTAATTTGGGGTATCATTGTGGTTCAGTGGTTAGCACTGCTGCCTCACAGCACCAGGGACCCTGGTTTGATTCCAGCCTTGGGGAGTGCATCTGTGTGGGTTTCCTCCCAGTGCTCTAGTTTCCTTTCACAGTCCAAAGATGTGCAGGTCAGGTGAATTGGCCATGCTAAATTGCCCCATTGTGCATTAGGGGGATGCATTAGTCAGAGGTAAATCTGTCTGGGTAGGTTACTCTTTGGAGGGTCGGTGTGGACTTGTTGGGTTGAAGGCTGTTTCCACATTGTAGGGAATCTAATCTAAAATCATGAGGGGTATAGATAGGATGCATGCATATAGTCTTTTTCCCCAGAGATGGGGAATTGAAAACTAGAGGGCATAGGTTTAAGGTTAAAAGAGAAAGATTAAGGAAAGATCTGAGGGGCAACTTTTCACACCGAGCGTGATGCTTATATGGAATGGGCTGCCAGAGGAAGTGGTTGAGGCCGGTACAATAGCAACAATTAAAAAAACATTTGGATAGGTACATGGATGGGAAGGGTTTAGAGGGATATGAACCAAATGAGGGCAATTGGAACAAGCTGAGTGGGCAGTGGTCAGCATGGACCAATTTGGGCCAAAGGGCCTCTTTCCATACTGTATTCCTCCATGACTCTGACTATATTAATACTCCACCATTCGCTCATGGTTGCTATGTTTCTTAACTCCATTCTTCTGCCTTTTCCCTGCAACCCTTGAACCCCTTTCTATAAGTTAATGGAAACCATTTCCTAACAAGAAATGGACAGCTCTTGGAATTAGGAATAAGAGTTGGAAACTCAGGTTTTTTGCTGCATAGTTTTACTTGCTACTGTGGCACAATTCTTCTTAGTGTTTAACTTCAGATCACTTCAAGAACAGAAAAAAGGCATTGCCCATAAATGGCAATATTCAAGGAATCTTGGGCCTTCAGGAATCAGAATGCCCACTGTTTGCTACATTTCTTGTTTATTAAGTATTTATAAAATCCTGCTTAATAAATTCTACTTGACTCATGAATATTGCTAATTCATACTTTGTTAGGTTAAGCAAACTGAGGATCTCATTGTCCTAAATGAAGAATTAAGAATTTTTAAATAATAATGTTATACCTCAAAACCTCGCTCAACTTGCAGCTGGTAGGCAAAGGGGATACTTTTGCAACGAGAACTGTGAGCACAAAAATTGTTAATTGTCTGGGAACTGTGTAATTAGCATAATATGGGCAGTGTCATGAACATGGGTAAGCTGTGGGCATAAATCTGGCAATGACAGGAGGCAAAAAGTAATAATGTTGCAAGTCACAAATGTCTTCAGAAAGGTCAAAGGGATCAGTCAACATTCTCTGGTCAAACATAATAAACATGGTTAGAACAGGGAACTGTGTAGGTCTGCAGGACAATTGGAGGCTATTGATCCACCATGCTTGTAGGTGATCTTTACTACAAACTCATTCTACTATTTGTGAACAGTCATGTAGTTTACCCTGCTTCAAATATTTATATTCTTTTTCTCTTCCAAGATACTGCAATTGAGGTGAGGTATTGCCTCCACCCAATAAATCTACATAAAGAATTCTTACTGATAATTTAATTTGATACAATCTCATCACTGAATCTCAATCAATCTTCACTCAATCAAACTCCTTCCTAATTTCTAACGCATTCATTAAATCCCTGAGCTTTTTAAACATCAATGAGAATAATCAAGTATCTCAATCTCAACTTACATTTAAACTGCTGCTGGAAAGGAAAGCTTTATGTTCAGGTTGACTACAGTTTGAATATCATTTCAAACTTGACTAGTCCAAGCAGAAACTGTTCTAAACTACATCAACATCTTAATGAACTTGCACAGAGCAGAATGTCAGCTACGCCATTGAGTCTGTACCACCATTCAATGTGATAATAGATGTTGCATATCTCAATTCAATTTACTCATCTTGATACTCTTACAGAATCAACTTCATTTAGATATTAATATTTTGGATAGATATTTCTAATGGTCAACCAATGTCCAATGCAAACTTGCACGCCTCCGAGAATAAGGAGATATGATTAGATTAGATTACTTAGATTACTTACAGTGTGGAAACAGGCCCTTCGGCCCAACAAGTCCACACTGACCCGCCGAAGCGCAACCCACCCATACCCCTACACATACCCCTTACCTTACACTACGGGCAATTTAGCATGGCCAATTCACCTGACCCGCACATCTTTGGACTTGCATATCAAGCAGAACTAATCTAAAACCAATTTTTGGGTCCAAATTTTCTTTCTATGGCTGTTTTTGTGACATTACAATATTTAAATTTACAGCTAGTCGATCCTGTTGAAATACAGAACTTTTCACTGTATTCATTTGAGTACTATTCAAGAATTATATGGGATTGTCACTATAATTAGGTGAATATACCTCAGATAACTTATATCTTATCACCTTTGTAGCCTTGGCTTGAATAATGCTATTTAGATTCATAGAGTAATAGATATCCAAAGCATGGAATAGACTCTTCGGTTCAACTCGTCCATGCCGACCAGATGTCCTAAATTAATTTAGTCCCATTTGCCAGCACTTGGCCCATTTCCCTCTAAACCCTTTCTATTTATAAGATGCCTTCTAAATGTTATAATTTGTACTTGCCTCGACCATCTCCTCTGGCAGCTCTTTCCATACACGCACCACCCTTTGAGTGAAGAGTTGCCCCTTAGGTCCCTTTTAAATCTTTCCCCTCTCACCCTAAACCTATACCGTCTAGTTCTGGACTCTCTCAACCCAGGAAAAGAGCTTGTCGATTTACCCTAACCATACCTGTCATGATTTTGTAAACCTCTAAAAGGTCACCACTCAGCCGTCAATGCTCCAAGGAAAACAGCCCCAGTCTGTTCAGCCTTTCCCTATAGCTCAAACACTCCTAACCTGGTAACATCCTTGTAAATCTTTTTTGAACCCTTTCAAATTTCCCAACATCCTTCCGATAAGAGGGAGACCAGAAGTGATTCATGATTAACTCATACCATGAAACTGTGATAGTTCAACGAGTGAGTATTTTTGAACATTGAAAGTGTGTATCAGGTTAACTTTTCCATTTCATTCTCCAGTTGTGCTACACAGATTATGTACACAATAAACGTACAGTTTATAGCTACTGCTTACCAAGATTGTTGTCACTATTAAAGTCTTATTGAACAAACTCTCTGAAGCATTTAAAAAGTATTTTTTTTTGTCCATCACCAACCCATTCTCTGAGTGCCAGATTCCAACCTGTGGAAGGAAACAAAATTTTATACCTGTTGATGGGTAAGGGAAAGGAGCTAAAACCATAAAATATTTGTTATTATTAATTTTCACTTGTTCTGAAAGCGGCTTCAATTTCATTACCATGATGTCAATTTTCTGAGGACAACTTTCTGAAAAGCACCTGCAAAAAGCAATGATTCACAATATTTCAATTTACTAATCTTAAACCTAAACAAAAACTTCCATTTTTTTTTTACTTTTCAAATGTCATTGACATAAGACTTTACATCATGAAATGAGTTAAAAATCACACAACACCAGATTATAATCCAACTGGTTTATTTGGAAGCACTAGCTTTTGGAGTGCTGCTCCTTCATCAGGTGGCTGTGGAGAATAAGGCAATAAGACACAGAATTTGTAGCAAAAGATCAGTGTCATGCAACTGGAATAATATATTGAACAGACCTGGATTGCTGTTAAGTCTTTCATCTTTTAGAATAGGTTACAACTTTTGGTTCATTAACATGTAAATCCCAGAACATCTTTTCAGTCACCTTCTCAAGATAACTTAAGATTTTATAACAAAAGGTGACATCTCAGCTCAGACAATACATTAAAGGTGTGATGTATCCCAATCTTGAGTCAGACTGATTCTATTTCCAACGGGAAATTTACAAAATATTACGTGTATTGACAGCTTGCAGAATGTGCAATTTTTGAGCAAAATAGAATTCTGAAAATACAAATTCACCTCATAGACTTATGTATGAGTGCGCATGCATGACATGCATGAGAGAGAGTGTGCATGTGGGTGTGAGTGCACATGAAAAAATGTGTGTTTGCATGTGTGAAAGCTTTGTTACGTGTGTGTAGGTGTGATGGAGTATAAGCTTGTGAGTGTGCATGTGTGTATGTGTGCGTGCGAGAGACAGGCTTTGCGTGAGTTTGAGAGTATGTAAGAGTGTGTGTATATGTGTGCGCGCGTGTGTGTGCACGAGCATGTGTGAGAGTGTGTAGTGTAGTGAGGTCACCTGTTACGTAATATGAACCCAAGGTCCCGGTTGAGGCTAACCCCATGGCTACTGAAACTGGCTATCAGCCTCTGCTTGGCACTTTGCGTTGTTGTCTGCCCTAAAGTGCGCCTTGGAGATGGTCACCCGAAGATCTGTGATGAATGCCCTTGACTGCTGAAGTGTTCGTCGACTAGGAGGGAACATCTCTGTCAGGTGATTGTTGTACGGTGCCCATTCATCCATTGTCATATCTTATGCTTGGACTTGCCAATGTTCCATGCCTCAAAGCATTCTTGCCTGCAGTGTATGAGATAGACAACATTGGCTGAATCACATGAGTACCTACTGCATACATGGTGGGTGGTGTCCCCACAGGTAATTGTGGTAGCCTTGTCAACACTCTAAAATGTCTTGCAGTGGTTGATATCACAGGGTAGTACAATGTTGTGGTCAATGTTGTCCTGAAGGCTGGGCAGTTTGCTGCAAACAATCGTCTGTTTAAGGTTTGGTGGTTGTTTAAAGGCAAAAAGTGAAGGTGTTTGGGGAGGTCTTGGCGAGGTGCTCATCCTCATCGAGAAAAGCATTGCATAGTTTTTTGGCTCCCAGGAAGTATTGGATAATGAAGGGTACCCTATCAGTTGCAACTCGTGTCTGTACAACAACGCAAAGTGCCAAGCAGAGGCTGATAGCCAGGTTCGGGACCCATGACCATGGCCTCAGCTGGAACCTTGGGTTCATGTAACATTACAGGTGACCCTATTACACTGTACTCTCTCACACACACAAGCACATAGTCTTACATACTCATACACTCACAGACCCTCTCTCCTACTCAAGCTCTCTCTCATACATACACACACACCCTCTCATAGGCTTACACTCCATCACACCTACACACACATTTTACAAAGCTTTCACACACACAAACACACACTCCCTCATGTGACTCACACTCATATGCACCTACTCTCTCTCCCCCCTTATATACATGCACTCATATATAAGTCTATGAGGTGAATTTGTATTTGCAGAAATATATTTGCAGATACTTTCTATTTTGCTCAAACAATGTACATTCTGCAAGCAGTCAATATATGTAACATTTAAAAAATTTATCTTTGGAAATAGAACCAGTCTGACTCAAGATTGGGATACAGACTAACCTCACACCTTTAATGCACTGTCTGAGCTGAGATGTCACCATTTAGCTATTAGTAAGGCCAGTACCTGGGAATTTGTCCTGGCTAATCTGGAAGAGACCCTATGTTCCAGCAACGGATATTGTTGGAGTCAGGCTTTGGGAAGAGATGATCAGTCTATCATGGCGGAACCAGAATTGAATTTTTTTTTCACCTGTTTTCTGCAGAGATGAGTTTGGCTGCTGACAACATATCATAACAATTTCGCAAAATTGTTTACCAAATCCCAAAGAAGCAACACAAAAACTTTAAGAGAAGCAAAACTTCTCCTGTTACCTGATTCAGTGCATCTCTACTGCGTCGCATAATCTTCAGAATGTAATTAGTTCTTTGACCTTTGCTGTTGAATTCAATATGACCAGTTAGACCTTCTAATTCCACCTGGATTTGGGCACATGAAAAATTGGTCATTGACAGTTTCATTTCAAATACGTTCACTGACAAAAACTTAAGAACATGAAGCTCAATTCCAGAGTTAGTTTGACTGCAATACTTTCAATCCATTTTATTTACATACATTTTATTTCCACACTTCTCTACCGTGATGCAGATTTTCATACTTCTAGACAAAGTTATTTAAGTCTTGCACATATTCTCCTTACCCTTCATCTCTGATAAATCTCAGCTTCACACTTAATCCCAATAATACTCATTCCATTTGTTTGGGTGATTCATCAGTACCACATTAATAAATTTGAGCTGTTATATGGGCTACCTTTACACTGGAGTGATAATAGAAAAAAAAGGCTTAAATCTGCATTTGACAACTTAAAACAAAAGCATTCAGGGATATAAGTAAAGATGGGATGTGGAATTATGTGACAGATCAGTCATCACTTTGAATGGCAGAGCAGGCTCTCCTTGATTTTGTTATGGACCAATTTGTGGGCGGCACGGTGGCACAGTGGTTAGCACTGCTGCCTCACAGCGCCTGTAGACCCGGGTTCAATTCCCGACTCAGGCGACTGACTGTGTGGAGTTTGCACGTTCTCCCCGTGTCTGCGTGGGTTTCCTCCGGGTGCTCCGGTTTCCTCCCACAGTCCAAAGATGTGCGGGTCAGGTGAATTGGCCAAGCTAAATTGCCCGTAGTGTTAGGTAAGGGATAAATGTAGGGGTATGGGTGGGTTGCGCTTCGGCGGGTCGGTGTGGACTTGTTGGGCCGAAGGGCCTGTTTCCACACTGTAAGTCTAATCTAATCAATCTAGACCCCACCTCAAAAGATTTCAAGCAGGAAGCCCAGACCCTAACTTTTCTAGTTGTTTTAGACAGGTGTAAGGTGGATATACCTGGAGTGATGCAGCTGGTCAAACCATTCAATTTTAAACAAAACAGAATTTATTTGCACTCTATTAAATGAAACATGAAGAAAAGAGACAAGAAAATAGAATAACAACCTACCTGAAAACCCGGTGGACACAATATCCCCCACAACTTAACAAAGAGATGTTCCAATTTCCTGAAACATCCCAAAAACATGGCAAGAAAAGTAAAATCAAATACAGGTTCTTACAGGAGACATGTCAGTGAGAGAGTCAGCCAGAAAACCTCTGTTGAATCTGGGAACCTTTCTCCTCAGCAGTTTTCTTTGACCAGCAACTTCAAATCTAAGCTGGGAGATCTGGCCACTCCCCTTTCATTGTACAAGTGTTTTTAAAAAAAAACCCAAAAAGGCCTCTTCTGATTGTTGACTTGGGTAGTATCTGTTAGCCACTTTTAAAGTTGCCAATTCAGACATATCGGTACATCTGCCTTTATGACCTTGTTAAATGGGTAGCATCATCATGTTCTAAGAGGACTGGATGCAGAACTGAGCGGGGACCACCAATTAGGATAACCTATCAGGATAAGCAGGCTGTGGTTCTTTTCTATGGAGAAGTCAGTCAGTTGAAGTTAGAGGTTCTTAAAATTCTGAAACAGTTTTGATAAATTAGATTTTGAGAAATCTACTTGTTTCTACATGAGTGAAAGACTTGATTTAAAGGACATAAATACAGGACATAATTTTAAAAAAAGCATAACAAGTGCAAAATGAATAAGTCATACAACTTTAGAAGTAGGTTCAGAAAGAGAGAAACCAGGTGGATTACATACATAAGCCCTTTGAAAGCATTTAGACAAGTTGGGGAAGAAGAGAAATAGGTCACCATTCTTCGAGACAGTGAATTATTACGATGTAGTGTGTACCACTTTCTTACAATTAAAAAGAACAAAGAAAATTACAGCACAGGAACAGGCCCCTTTGCCTACTTTCTAATGATCTGTATCCCTCTGATCCCTGCCCATTCATGTACCTGTCCAGATACATCTGAAATGATGCTATCAGGTCCCTCTCTACCACCTCCGCTGACAATGTGTTATAGGCACCCATCACCCTCTGTGTAAAGAACAATCCATGCCTATCCACCTTAAACTTTTCCCTTCTCACCTTGAACTCATGACGCCTAGTAATTGAAATCCCCACTCTGGGAAAAAGCTTCTTACTATCAACCCTGCCTATACCTCTCATTATTTTGTGGACCTCAATGAGATCCCACCTCAACCTCTGTCCTTCTAATGAAAATAATCTTAATCTACTCACCCTCTCTTCATAGCCAGCATCCTCCATACCAGGCAACATCCTGATGAACCTCCTCTGTACCTTCTCCAAAGCATCCACATCCTTTTGCTGTACGTAGAACTGTATGCAGTATTCCAAATGTGGCCGAATCAAAGTCCTATACAACTGTAACGTGATCTGCCAACTCTTGTACTCAGTACCCCATCTAATGAAGGAAAGCATGCCATATGCCTTCTTGATCACACTATTGACCTGCGTCGCCACCTTCAGGGTACAATGGACCCGAACATCAGATCTCTCCGTGCATCAATTTCTTCTAGGGGTTTTTCCATTTACCGTATAATTCTTGAATTAGATCTTCCAAAATGTATCTGCCATTTCTCTGCCCAACTCTCCAATCTATCTATATTCTGCTGCATTCTCTGACAGTCCCCTTCACTATCTGCTACCCCACCAATCTTAGTATCATCTGCAAACTTGCTATACTTATCTCCAGATCATTTATGTATATCACAAACAACAGTGGTCCCAGCACAGATCCCTGTGGAACACCACTGGGCACAGTTCTCCATTTTGAGAAACTCCCTTCCAATACTACTCTCTGCCTCCTGCAGCCCAGACAGTCCTCTATCCATCTAGTCACTACACCTTGGACCCCATGTGACTTCACTTTCTCCATCAGCTTACCATGGGGAACCTTATCAAAAGCCTTAATGAAGTCCATGTATATGACATCGATAGCTCTTCCCTCATCAATCAACTTTACATATGACATTTTACAACTTTTGTGTGAGTGACTATAGGAGTAGGAGGTTAGTCCAGTTGAATGCATGGCTGGAGGGATGGTGCCAGAGGGAGGGCTTTAGATTTCTGGGGCATTGGGACCATCTTTTGGGGCTCGTGTACAAGGTAGATAGGTTACAATCAGAATAGGACCAGCCTCCTTGTGGGGAGGTTTACTCGTGCAGTTGGGGATACTTTAAACTAACTTGGCAGGGTGGAGATAGAGGGGGAATGAATGAGCAAATTTAGAAGAGAAAGTAAGAGAGTCAGGAAGGCATAAACATTTGTAGACAAGCTAAGGCACAAGGGAATCTGACAACGTTGGATGGTGTTTATTTTAATTTGAGCAATCTGATGATAAAGACAGATAAGTTGATGGCACAAATTAAAACAGGGGGATATGATGTCTTTGGTGTCACTGAGACATGGTTGAGATAGGAGCAGGACAGGCAGCTCAATAATTAAGGATATGGGGGTCTTCAGACAGTACAGGAAATGAGGCAAAGAGGAAGGTGTGTTGTAAATTTTGATCAGAGATTGAATTAGAATTGGAAGGAGGGATGATATCCCAGAAGGCTCCTCAAATTAAGCCATATGGGTTAGACGTCAAAAAAACCAAAAAGGAGCAATTATAATGTACTATAGCCCCTTAACAGACTAGAGAAATAGAAAAACAGATATATAGGGAAATATCAGGGACATATAAAAGTAATACTTTACAGTTAATAGGGGATTTCAACTTCCCCAACATTACTGGGGTTCTCACAGCATGAACAGTTTAGAGAGAGCAGAATTCTTTAAATGCATCCAAGAAATCTTTTTTACAATATGGAGACGGTACTTTGATTATTTTTGTCAAAATCCGTATTGTTCCAGAAAACTGTACAATTTAAGTTGCATATGCAATGGACCCCAAAGATCTTTGTGGATTGACTTCAATAAAGTGAAATAGTTTCAGTGTTTTTGTGCCTTTTGACGTAGGTGGTTATTAGACAGGCCTGGTGCTCTTGCACAGCCACTGAATTCAGTGTACCACCAATGATCCATATTGATACGTTGAGGACAGTGGCTAGGCTGGTGTGGTTGCTGCCTGCTTATACAAGGGAGCAGTGTTTTGCTGAAGAGGGCACAAGAACAAGGGTGACAGTATGAAGACAGTGTGCACTGGAGTCCCAGCTGGAACAAGTTGTTTCTGGATGATGCGTACTCTGGTCTTTTATGTTAATCTTTCAAATGGCTGTCAGTAAGTACAAGACACTTGTCAGGACTCAGCTGGAGAATTGTGCACAGATCTGGTTGTCACATTAAAGGAAACATGTGAATGCATTGGAGATAGAATACAGTACAGGGTAACAAGTATAGTTCCTGGAATAAAAAACTTCAGAAATGAGGATCGGTCTAAGACATTGGAAATGTTCTCCTTGGAGAGAAGGCAGAGAGGAGACCTATTAGAAATTTGCAAAATTCTCATCGGGGTTAGAAAGACTAGATAGGAGAAAGTATTCCTGTTTGTAGATGGATCAAGAACAAGAAAAACACAGATTGAAAGTAATTTGTAAAAGAGGCAAATGTGGCACAACAGAAACTTTTTCATACAACAGAGGTTACCATGAAGGACTCTCCTCAACCTCTCCCCTTACCCAAAATGTGGTGACCCTCTGGTTAAATCAGCACCAGCTCTCTCTCTCTCTTTAATGAGAGAGTCATGCTATAGTCTGATAAGACTAAGGCAACTTTACCTTTTAGTTAATGTTGGGAATGTGTTGCTTGGAAATGGGATGGCGTCAGGTTCAATTGAGGCATTCAAGAGGACATAGTTTCTATTTAAATAACCATTCAATGTGCAAGGGGAGAAAGGCAGGAGGATGGCACTAAGTTGTCATATTCATTTCGAGAGGTGATGCAGACACAGTGGCTGAATGGCCTCCTTCTCAGTGACTCTATGATGTCAGACTGCAATTTGCTGTTAGCCGCATAGTGGAAGGACATGATCATGATTTTAGTGGGTTTACTTTGAGATGCCAAGCGTTGAAATACTGCTTCATCTACTTTCTTTACACTTTCAGATATTTAAATCACTGTATACATTTTATCCCATTTTCAGATATTTATCTAATTCTCTTTTGAAAGTGCATTGCATCAATGGGCGATGGAAACATCTTCAGTAGTAAATGACAATTGGATAAATATTTGAAAGGGAAACAAAAATTGCATTGTTATGGGGAAGGAGTTGGGGAAAAGGACTAATTGGATACTTTTTCATAGTGCCAGCACAGGTATGATGGGCCACATGCTCCTTTTCTGCTTTAACTCAATAACCCAGGTCATTTAAGGGGAAGCTAGATTAAAAAATGAGGGGCGAAACAAATAGAGGAAATGTTGATATGAGAAGATGAAGAGATGTGAGGGCTTTGTCTCCATTGGTACTGATTATTTGGGTCGAGTGGCCAGTTTCTATACATGGGACCCAATGCAACTTAATGTTACTATGATAAGAGTTGGCTAAAGCTGCACCGAATGTCAAAAAGAAACCATCAACTAAGAGATAGAAAAACCAATCACTGCTAAGGTGCTTATTGATGTCAGATAAACTAGGTTTCCACTCTTATACAAGTAGTACCGATGTCTCACTCGTATATAGGTGATACACATAGTTCAGTGGTGAACATATTTCCTCATCTTCACAGAGAGAAAGACTTGTATTTCTATATTGAATTGAATTGAATTTATTGTCACATTGGGACAGCATGGTGGCTAAGTGGTTAGCACTGCTGCCTCACAGTACTAGGGACCCAGGTTCAATTCCTGCCTCGGTCTGTGTGGAGATTGCACACTCTCGTGTGTCTGCTTGGATTTCCTCCCACAATCTGAAAGATGTACAGGCCAGGTGAATTGGCTGTGCTAAATTGTCCATAGTTTTAGGTGCATTAGTAAATGTAGAGGAATGGGTCTGGGTGGGTTACTCTTTAGAAGGTTGGTGTGGAATTGCAGGGCCTTCCACACTGTAGGCAATCTAATCATGTACTGAGGCACAGTGAAAAGCTTTGTCTAGTGAGCAATACAGGCAGATCACAGAGTTAAGTAGTACAGATAAGTAAATAATAGGTAATCAGCAGCAAAAACAAAAACACAGTTACAGGCAAATGTTCAGAGTTTGTGAGTCCATTCAGTATTCTAACTATAGGGTATAAACTGTTTAGAAACCGGCTGGTGTGTGTGTTCAGGCTTCTGCCCAATGGTAGAGGATGTTGAAAACATTGCCAGAGTGGAATGGATCTTTAAGAACGCTGGCTCCCTTTCCTTGACAGCGGGCCTGGTAGATGGACTCAATAGATGGGAGATTGGCCTTTATGATGTCCAGGCCGAGTTCACCACTCTCTGTAACTGTCTCCAATCTTGAATGTACAGTTGCCATACCAGGTAGTGATACACCTAGACAGAATGCTCTCAATGCACACCTATAAAAGTTGGCAAAGGTATTCACTGTCATGCCAAATTTCCTTAGCAGCCTGAGGAAGAAATGACGTTGTTGGGCCTTTGTAACCAGTGCGTTCACATGAAGAGTCCAAGAAAGATTGTTGTTGATAACCATTCCCAGGAGTTTGACACTCTCCACTTGTTCTATCTCTGTGCTATTAACGTGTATTAATGAGTAACATCCCGCCGAAAATCAATTATGAGCTCCTTGGTTTTGCCGGCATTATGAGCTAGGTTGTTCTCAATGCACCTATCACAACCTCAGAATGTTCTAAACTGCTTTATACTTTTGGAGGTGCAGTTACTGTCCTAAAGCATAAAATGTGACAACCATTTGTGCACAGCAAAATCTCATAACTGGTAATGTGATAATGGATAGAAAATGTGTTTTAATGATACAAGATACATAGAGTCCAGCTCACTAGGAGAGCTCTCCTGGTCTGCTACCAGTAGCACCACGGGAATTTTCACATCCACCTGCAAGGACAGATGGGCTTTAACATCTTATCAGGAAAATATAATTTCTGACAGTGCAGCTGTGCCTCAGCACTTACCCTCCGACAGTGCAACACTCCCTCAGTACTGACCCTCCCACAGTGCGGTGCTTCCTCAAAACTGACCCTCTGACAGTGTGGCACTCTCTCAAAACTGACCCTCTGACAGTGTGGCACTCCCTCAAAACTGACCGTCCAACAATGAAGCACTCCTTCAGCACTGACCCTCCACAAGTGCAGTGCTCCCTCAGCACTGACCCACTGACAGTGCTGCACTCCCTCAATGCTGACCCTCAAACACTGCAGCAGTCCCTCATTCCTGACCCTACAATAGTGCAGCCTCCAGCAGTGCAGCACTCTCTCATTCTTGACCCTCCAACAGCTCAGCACTCCCTCAGCACTGACCCTGCGACAGTGCGGCACTCCCTCAGCACTGACCTCAGACAGTGTGGCACTCCCTCAGCACTGATTCTTCGATGCTGCGGCACTACCTCAGCCATTGACCTTCCAATTGTGCGGTACTCCCTCAGCACTGACCCTCCAACAGTGTGGCACAGTCTCAGCACAGACCTTCTGACAGTGCAGCATTCCCTCAGCATTGATCTTCCGACAGTGTGGCGCGCCCTCAGGACAGACCCTCTTACTCTCTGACAGTGCGGCACTCCCTTAGCACTGACTCTCCAAAAGCATAGCACTCCCTCAGCATTGACTCTGTGGTAGTGTAGCATGCCCTCAGGACTGACCCTCTTACTCTCTAACACTGTGGCACTCCCTCAAGACTGGACTTGAGTATTAGTCTAGACTTTTTGTTCAAGTCTTGGGAATTGAACAATAAGCTTCTGGCTCGGATACGAGAAAGACCCTCAACTAGTCAACTGGCTCACTTTTCCACAGAGATGTACATGTTTATCAACAAAAAAATGCTTGCCATAAATTATAGGAAATGTCAACTAAAAGTAGCAGAGGACAATGTAGATTCTATCGAGACCCTATCCAACTGTACTATGCGCACCAAATGGAACAGACCAAATTAGTTTAATATAGATCAGAGACAGCAATGCTATAAAAGTTCCATCTAGAACAATGATGCTTCATAGAATATATGTAGAATCCTAAATGGTTTGATTTCTAAATGTGGTTACTCACCATTCTCAGATAGTTCATCAGGCTGGTTCCATGTTGCCAAATCTGTGCTGAGCCACAGGACAAGGATTTAACAGCAATTTCCTGACTCCGGTTAAGTTCATGGACAGCAGTGACAATGACGTAGACAGCATCAAACAAGAGGGCAGAAGAAAGCTGGTGCAAGAGACAGAAGATTATCTCTGGTGAGAGTTTAAAAGATTATTCAAAGTTCAGAAGTACTATTTGTATTCAGAAACACTAATTGTAAAATAATTGCTTCTATTTTAATGGTTTAGTTGTAACTGGGAAAAAAAATGGAAGCAGTTATCAATTTGGATGCAGGCTGGATCAAAGATAGAAGGCAGAGGGTGGTGGTGGAGTGTTGTTTTTCAGACTGGAGGGCTGTGACCAGTGGAGTGCCACAAGGATCGCTGCTGGGTCCTCTAATTTTTGTCATTTACAAAAATGATTTGGATGCGAGCATAAGAGGTACAGTTAGTACGTTTGCAGATGACACCAAAATTGGAGGTGTAGTGGACAACAAGGAGGGTTACCTCAGATTAAAACAGGATCTTGACCAGATGGGCCAATGGGCTGAGAAGTGACAGATGGAGTTTAATTCAGATATATGCGAGGTGCTGCATTTTGGGAAAGCAAATCTTAGCAGGACTTATACACTTAATGGTAAGGTCCTAGGGAGTGTTGCTGAACAAAGAAACCTTGGAGTGCAGGTTCATAGCTTCTTGAAAGTGGAGTCATAGGTGGATAGGATAGTGAAGAAGGCGATTGGTATGCTTTCCTTTATTGGTCAGAGTATTGAGTACAGGAGTTGGGAGGTCATGTTGCGGCTGTACAGGACATTAGTTAGGCCACTGTTGGAATACTGCGCTCAATTCTGGTCTCCTTCCTATCGGAAAGATGTTGTGAAACTTGAAAGGGTTCAGAAAAGATATACAAGGATGATTTTGCAAGGGTTGGAGGATTTGAGCTATAGGGAGAAGCTGAACAGGCTGAGGCTGTTTTCCCTGGAGCATCGGAGGTGAGGGGTGACGTTATAGAAGTTTACAAAATTATGAGGGGCATGGATAGGATAAATAGGCAAAGTCTTTTTCCTGGGGTCGGGGAGTCCAGAACTAGAGGGCATAGGTTTAGGGTGAGAGGGGAAAGATATAAAAGAGACCTAAGGGGCAATTTTTTCACACAGAGGGTGGTACGTGTATGGAATGAACTGCCAGAGAAAGTGATGGAGGCTGGTACAATTGCAACATTTAAGAGGCTCTGGATGGGTATATGAATAGGAAGGGTTTGTAGGGATATGGGCCGGGTGCTGGCAGGTGGGATGAGGTTGGGTTGGGATATCTGGTTGGCATGGACGGGTTGGATTGAAGGGTCTGTTTCCATGCTGTACATCTCTATGACTCTATGACCCTGTGACCCGAGGAGATATTTGGCCAAAAGAAGAAAGAGACCAGAGACGACAGCTGCTGTATGGTTTTGAAATTAAGTTGATGTAAATTTAGTAAGTTTTTTTTATTGGAATGGTATACTGTTATAGAGTTGGAGGCAGATAATAAGCAGTTAAGAAAAAGGGGGGGCTTAGAGTTTTCAATAGTTGTTGTTTCATGTTCACGTTTAGAGTTAATAAATAAATTGATATTATTTTCTTTAAATAGTGGAATTTGGGAGTTCGCTGTCATTCATATTTTAACAGATTATGAGGCGAGGTGAGGTGAGCTTTTCTGGGTGTTTGTTTCAATCAAGAGGGGTTCACCCCATATTGTAACAAAAGGGACAAGTGCTAGTGAGACGAGGAATAGAGAGTGAGAGCAGATGAACATGTGGCTGCAGGACTGGTATAGGAGGGAGGGCTTCAGATATGTGGATCATTGGGATACCTTTTGGGGAAGGTGGGATCTGTACAAGAAGGATGGGTTGCACCTGCACCAATATCCTGGGCGGGATATTTGCTAGACTATTAGGGAGGGCTTAAACTAGATTGGCAGGAGTTGGGAACCTGACCTATGGATCAGATGATGAAGAAGGTTGTGAGCAGCCAGATACAGCATGCAGAGCATCTGTGGGAGGGATAGGCACTGGAAAGGGCAAACATGCAGCCAGTGTGATGGGTTGAAGTGTTTATTTTAATGCAAGAAGTATCAGGAATAAGGGAGACAAACTCAGAATATGGATCAGTACTTGGAACTATGATGTTGTGGTCATTACGGAGACTTGTGGTTCACAGGGTCAGGAATGGATGTTGGATGTTCCAGGGTGTAGATGTTTCAAAATGAACGGGGCGGGGGGGAGGAAAAAGAGGTAGAGGCGTGCCATTGCTAATCAGGGATAGTATCACAGTTGCAGAAAGGGAAATTGTCAAGGTTGGTTCAACTAAAGAGTCATTATGGGTAGAAGTCAGAAACAAAAAAGGAGCAATCACTTTGTTGGGAGTTTCTACAGGGCCCCTAATAGCAACAGAGTCTCGGAGGAGCAGATTTGGAGGCAGTTTTTAGAAAGGTGTAGAAGTTACAGGGTTGCTGTGATAGGTGACTAACTCCCCTAATATTGATTGGAACCTCCTTAATTCAGAGAGTTTGGCTGGAGTAGTTCCTGCCAGGTGTGTCCAGGATGAGTTTCTGACACAATAAGTAGACAGGCTGACTAGAGTGGAGGCCATATTGGATTTTGTTGTCAGCAATGAACCAGGCCACTAATCAGACCTCTCGATGGGAGAGCATTTCAGTGGTAGTAATCACAACTCCATGACCTTTACCATATTCATGAAGGAGGACAGGAGCAGACTGTATGGCAAAGTATTTAATTGGGGGAGGGGGAACTACAATGCTATTGGGCACATACTGGGGCATCTAAATTGGGAACAGACGTTCTCAGGGAATTGCAGAACAGAAATGTGGAGGTTGTTTAGGGAACACTTGCTGATAGTGTTGGACAGGCTTGTCCCACTGAGGCAAGGAAAGCATAGTGACAAGGGATGTGGAACATCTAGTCAGGATGAAGGAAGCTTAAGATTGAGGAAGCACGTAGCAGACAGGCTTTACAGGGTTACAAGGTAACCAGGAAGGAACTGAAGAATGGGCTTAGGAGAGCTAGAAGGGGGCATGAAAAGCTTTAGCAGGTAGGTTTAAGGAAAACCCCAAGGCATTCCACACTTATGTGAAAAACAAGAGGATGGCCAGAGTGAGGGTAGGGCCAATCAGGGATAGTGGAGAGATGTTGCACTTGGAGTCAGAGGAGGTAGGGAAGGTCCTTAATGAATACTTTGCTTCAGTTTTCACGACCGAGAGGGGCCCTGTTGTTTCTGAGGATAGCGTGAAACAGGCTGATGTGCTAGAACAGGTTGCTGTTAAGAAGGAGAATGTGCTGAAAATTTTGATGTTCATGAGGATGGATAAATCCCCTGGGCAAAATGAGATGTACACTTGGTTACTACAGGAAGTGAGGGAAGAGATTGTTGTGCCTTTGGTGATGATCTTTGCATCCTCACGTCCACTGGAGTAGTGCCAGATGATTGGAGTTTGGCAAATGTTATTCCCTTGTTCAAGAAAATAGGGATAACCCTGTGAATTACATACCAGCCAGTCTCACACCTGTGGTGGGCCAAGTATTGAAGAGGATTCTGATAGACAGGATTTTTGATTATTTGGGAAACCATTGTTTGATTAGCGATAGTAAGTATAGCTTTGTGAGGGGTAGGTCATGCCTCACAAGCCATATTGAATTCTTTGAGGATGTAACAAAACACATTGATGAAGGTAGAGCAGTAGACGTGGTTTATATGGATTTTAGCAAGGTGTTTAATAAGGTTCCCCATGCTAGGCTCATTCAGAAAGTAAGGAGGCATGAGATACAGGGAAACCTGTTTGTTTGGATACAGAATTGTTTGGCCGATAGAAGACAGAGGGTGGTGGTAGATGGAAAGTATTCAGCCTGGAGCTTGGTGACCAGTGGTGTTCTGCAGGAATTGGTTCTAGGACCTCTGCTCTTTGTGATTTTCATAAAGGACTTGGATGAGGAAATGAAAGGATGGGTTAATAAGTTTGCTGATGACACAAAGGTTGGTGGAGTTGCGGATAGTGTGGAAGGCCATTGTAAGTTGCAATGGGACATTGACAGGATGCAGAACTGGGCTGAGAAGTGGCAGATGGAGTTCAACCTGGAAACGTGTGAAGTGATTCACTTGGGAAAGTTGAATTTGAATGTAGAACACAGGGTTAAAGGCAGGATTCTTGACCGTGTGGAGGAACAAAGAGATTTTGGGGTCCATGTCCATAGGTTTCTCAAAGTTGCCACCCAAGTTGATAGGGTTGTCAAGAAGGCATATGGTGTGTTGGCTTTCATTAGCAGGGGGATTGAGTTTAAGAGCCATGTGGTTATGCTGCAGCTTGTTAAGAAGATGTGGGTGTACTTTAAGGAAGTTAAAAGCAGCAGAACTACCAAAAACAGCTCCAAGTATTCTCAATAAGGCAACAATGTAACACTTGCTCGATAAACTCGATTAGCTCGTTGCCTGGAGACAAAAAACAAATTCGAATTCAGCCAATAAACTATACCTCAAAAAATATCAAACTCCAGTCCAGTTTGAATTTAGTATATTGACAATCTTAAAAGCCAATGACACAATCCAATGCTTTGGTGAGGTGGGGGGGGGGTATAAGACTGGGGAAAATTGAACAGTTGAGAGGAGAACTGCCAAGCCTAGCATGTAAACAGAATGCCTGAAAATAGCTCTCCAAAATATATCTTTTTGATCATTAACCGGTGACACAGAAATTTCTAAGAAAAAGAAAAGAAAACACAGGAAGATCCGAATAGAAGAATGAAAGCTGTGTGGTTTTGAGATTAGAGGGATGGTTTTGTAAATCTTAATTGGGAGTTTTATTGGAATAGTATTATAGAAGGGAAGGTAAAAGATAGGTCAGAGGAAGAAATTGTAAATAGTGGTTAGTTAATTATTCTCTGTTATACTTTAAGAAATAAGGTTGTTAATTTTTACTTTAAATAGTTCTTGGCCATTTGTATTTTTACTGATTATTGTACGGGGTAAAACTTTTCAATGTTGTTGGTTTTAAATTTACAGGAGGGCTTACCCCTTGTTGTAACAAGCTCTTTAGAGCCCTGGTTAGACCACACTTGGAATATTGCGTTCAGTTATGGTTGCCTTGTTATAGGAAGGATGTGGGAGCTTTAGAGAGGGTGCAGAGGAGATTTACCAGGATACTGTATGGACTGGAGGGCATGTCTTATGAAGAAAGGTTGAGGGAGCGAGGGCTTTTCTCATTGGAGCAAAGAAGGATGAGAGGTGACTTGATAGAGGTGTACAAGATGATGAGAGGTGTAGACAGAGTGGATAGCCAGATACTTTTTCCCAGGGTGGAAATGGCTATCACAAGGTGTCATAATTTTAAGGTGATTGGTGGAAAGTTTAAGGAAGATGTCAGAGGTTGGTGGTGCATGTAATGCACTGCCAGCAGTGGTAGTTGAGTCAGATACATTAGGGATATTTAAGCGACTCTTGAAAGACTCATGGAAGAAAGGTTAGTTTGATCTTAGAGTCAGATAAAAGGTCGGCACAACATTGAGAGCTGAAGGGCCTGTATGTCCTGTACTGTTCTATATTCTAAGTAAAAAAGATCATGAGTGGCATGGGCAGTATGAATGTACTCAGTCTTTTTCCCAGGGTTGGGTAATTGAGGCCTAGAGGGCATCAACTTAAGGTAAGAGGGAAAAGAATAAATGGGAACCTGAGGGGTAACTTTCTTTTTTTACACAGAGGGTGGTATGCATATGGAATGAGTTGTCTGCCGAAGTGGTTAAGGCGGGTGCATTAATAGTATTTAAAAGGCATCTGGACAAATATATGGATAGAAAAGGTTTAGAAGGATATGGGCCAAGTGCAGGGGAAATGGGGTTAGTGTGGATGGACATTTTGGTCGGCATGGACCAATTTTGGTTGAAGGGCTTGTCTGCATGCTGTAGGACTTTCTATAACTCTATGACCACCATGTTCCTTTTTAAAAACTATCATTTATATGCATTATGATCAATAAGGATTCAAGAACTGATCCCTGTGGTACACCACTGGACTTCAATCACACAGCCTTCTACTACCACCTTCTGTTTCCTACCACTTAGCCAATTTTGAATCCAACTTGCCAAATTCCCCTGGATTCCATGTGCTTTTACCTTTTTTTATCAGTCTCCCTTGTCGGGCCTTATCAAAGGCTTTGCTGAAATCTATATAAACTACATCAATTGTACTACCTTCATGTACACCTCCTCAAAATTCAATCTAATTTTCCAGGTATGACATCCTTCAGACAAAGCCATGTTGACTGTCCTTGATCAAACTTTGCCAGCTGTACATGGCTTTAGTAAGACGATACAAGGAGCACTGTATGCAGATTTGGTTTCCAGAAAGTTGTACTTGTCAGAGAGGGAGTGTAGTGATGGTTCACCAGAATGACAGACAGTCATAGAGTCTGAGAGACGTACAGCCCAGAAACAGACCCATCAGTCAAACTGGTCCATGCCGATGAGATATCCCAAGCTGATCCAGTCCCACTTGCCAGCACTTGGCCCATATCCCTCCAAACCCTTCCTATTCATATACCCATCCAGATGCCTTCTAAATGCTGTAATTGTACCAGCCTCCACCACTTCCTCTAGCAGCTCAATCCACAACCTTTGTGTGAAAAAGTTGCCCCTTAGGTCCCTTTTAAATCTTTCACCTCTCATTCTAAATCTATGCCTTCTACTTCTGGACTCCCCAAACTCAGGGAAAAGACCTCATCTATTTACCCTATCCATGCCGTTCATGATTTTAGAACCCCTATAGGGTCACCCTTCAGCCTCCGATGCTCCAGGGAAAACAGCCACAGCCTATTCAGCCCCTCCCCATAGCCTAAACCCTCCGACCCTGGCAACATCCTTGCAAATCTTTTCTGAACCATTTCAAGTTTCACAACATTTTTCCTAATAGGAAGGAGACCAAAATTGCACACAATATTCCAAAAGTGGCCTAACCAATATCCTGTATAATCACAACATGATCTCCCAATTCCTGTACTCAATGCACTTACCAATAAAGGAAAGCATACCAAACACTTTCTTCACTATTCTATCTACCTGAGACTTCACTTCCAAGGAACTATGAATCTGCACTCCAAGGTCTCTTTTTTTCAGCAACTCTCCCCAGGGCCTTACCATTAAGTGTATACATCTGCTCTGATTTGCCTTTCCAAAATGCAGCACATCACACTTATCTAAGTTAAACTCCATCTGCCACTTCTCAGCCCATTGGCCCATCTGATCAAGATCCCATTATACTCTGAGATAACCTTCTTCCCTGTCCACTACACCTCCAATTTTGTTGACATCTGCAAACTTACTAACTATACCTCCTTTGCTCACATCTAAATCATTTGTACAAATGAGAACCACAACCCTCTGTCTTCTACATTTGAGCCAGTTCTGTAACCAAAAGGCTAGTTCTCCCTGTGTTTCACGAGATCTAACCTTGCTAACCAGTTTACCATTAGGAATCTTGTTGAATACCTTACTGAAGTCCATATAGATCACAGTCATTGCTCATTACTTCTTCAAAAAAACTCAAGCAACTTAGTGAGAAATGATTTCCCGTACACAAAGCCATGTTGACTACCCCTAATCAGTCCTTGCTTTTCCAAATACACATAAATCCTGTCCCTCAGGATTCCCTCCACTAACTTGCCCACCACCAATATCAGGCTCACCAGTTTATAGTTCCCTGGCTTTTCCTTACCACCTTTCGTAAATAGTGGCACCACATTAGCCAACCTCCAGTCTTCCGGCACCTCACCTGTGACTAATGATAATACAAATATCTCAGCAAGAGGCCCAGCAATCAATTCCCTAACTTCCCACAGAGTTCAAGGGTATACCTGATCAGGTCCTGGGGATTTATCCACCTTCATGCGTTTTAAGATATCCAGCCCCCTCTCTGTAATATAGACACTTTTCAAGATGTCACCATTTATTTTCCCACATTCTATGTCTTCCATGTCCTTCTCACAGTAAACACTGACACAAAATACTAATTTAATATCTCCCCCATCTCCTGCGGTTCCACCGTAGGCTGCCTTGCTGATCTTTGAGGGGCCCTATACTCTCTCTCATTAGGCTTTTGTCTTTCATGTATTTATAAAATCTCTTCGGATTTTCCTTAACCCTATTTGCCAAAGCTATCTCATGCCTCCTTTTTGCCCTCCTGATTTCCCTCTTAAGTATACTCTTATAGTCTTTATATTGTAAGGATTCACTCGATCTCTGCTGTCTATACCTGACATATGTTTTCTACATTTTCGTAACCAAACCTTCACTTTTTTGAGTCATGCAGCATTCCCGACCCCTACATCCTTGCCTTTCATCGTAACAGGAAAATACTGTCTCTGGACTCTCGTATCTCATTTTTGAAGGCTTCTCATTTACTAACCATCCCTTTACTTGTGAACATCTGCCCCCCAATCAACTTTTGAAACTTCTTGCCTAATATTGTCAAAATTGACCTTCCTCCAATTTAGAACTCAATTCCTGGAATCATAGGGCTATCCTATGAGAAGAAATTGTGTTTACTGTCTGTGTATTCACTGGAGTTAGACTGAGAGGGGATCTCATTCAAATATATAAAATACATTAGTCAGACTTGATGTAGGGAAGATGATTCCCTTGACTCGCATGTCCAGAAGAAGGGTCTTGCTTTAAGAAATAGAGAGGCCATTTAAAACAGAGATTATGAGAAATTTCTTCACTAAAGGAGGTAGTGAACCCTTGGAATTCTCTAATGTAGAAAGTAGTAAAAACCAAATCACTGAATTTGTTTAAGAGAGAAATGGATTTCTAGAGGCTAAGTGTGTCAAGAGGAATGGACAGAGTGGGAGTATGGCATTGAGATAGAGAATCAACTATGATCATGTTGAGTGGTGGAATAGGCTCAATGGGCCAAATGGATTACTCCTGTTCCTAGTTTGTGTGCACTCATCTACAGTTAAATACTTACCATTAAACTGACCAGACTTTATTGAGTAGTAGAAGTTGGTAGGTGAGAGTAGCAACCCAAGTCCCAACACTAGCTGCATTTGCAACAATCTTCAATCAGAAATGCTGAGTGCATGATCCATCTGGGCCTCCTCTTGAAATCTCCAGCCTTAGAGCTGACAGTCTTCAACAAATTCAAATCATTGCACATCATATCAAGAAATGTCTGAAAACACTGGATTCTGCAAGGCCATGGATTCTGACAACATGCCAGCAAAAGTACTGAAAACTTGTATTCCAGAACTAGCCATACCCCTGGTGACGCTCTTCCAGTATAGTTACAACAATACTAAAACTGTGAAAAAGTAGTAGAAAAAGCAAGACAAATCTAACCCAGCTAATTATTGCTTTATCAGTCTACTCTCAATTTTCTTCAAAGTAATGCAAGGTCTTATTGACAGTGTTATTAAGCAGCACACGCAAAGAAATGACATGCTCACTGACACTGAATTTGGGTTCCACTAAGGTCACTCACCTCCTGACCTCATTGGAGCTTTGGTTTCAACATGGACAAAGAGCTGAATTCCAGAGGTGAAGTGACAGAGACAGCATTTGACATCAAGGCGCATTTGACTGAGTGTGGCATCAAGGAGCCAGAGCAAAACTGGAATCAATGGGAAATGGGGGAAAGCTGTCAGCTTGTTGGAGTCATATGTGGCACATAGGAAGATGGTTGTGGTTGTTGGAGGTACATAAGACCATAAGACACAATCGTAGATGTAGGCTATTTGGCCCATTGAGACTAACCTGCCATTCAATAAGATCATGGTCGATCTGATATTCCTCACCTACACTTTCCTGCTTTTACCATATAAGCCTCCATTTCCTTACTAATGAAAAATCTTTCTGCCTCTGCCTTGAATATATTTAACAACCCAATCTCTACAATAACAAATCCCACAGATTTACAATCCTCAGAGAAGAAATTCCTCCCTATCTCAGTCTTGAATGGAAAATCTCTTACTCTGAGGTTCTGCCCTCTGGTCCAAGACACACACTCTGCATCCACCCTAATACGCCCCCTAAGAATCTTGTTTATATCAATAAAGTCATCTCTCATTCCTCTAAATTCCGATGTCAATGAAGTTGATTTACTCTTGGGGAATGATTTGGCAGGAGTGAAAGTTATAGTTTTGCCTATAATCCCACAAGTCTGTGTGAGATTAAAGAAACAGGATTGTTATACGAATAGGTTCTGGGTATTTTTTCCATTCTATGTAGAGACCAGAGCAATGGCTAAACAAAAACCATCACCAGAGGTCAAAGAAATACTCTGAGTAGGTGTTACAGCAGCTGAAATTCTATTTAAGAATCAATTAATTCAAGAGAAGTGTTTGGCTTGTCTTGGTTAATCGAGGTGCAGTAAGCAGATCTAAGGTTAAATAAGTTAGGACAGACAGCTCTGACTGAAGCTGAGGCTGAAGGAGCTCTGGAATGCTATTATAACAAAATTGATGAGGAAGTGAAAATACCCTCACTGGCCTGAAGATGAAAAATAAAGTTGTCCATCAAAGAGCACTTCCACTGCCTTTTGACAAAGAGAGTTCCAAAGACTCTTCTGTGGAAAAAAAATCACCTCATTTCTGTTTTAAATCAGAGACCCTTAGTTGATAATTGGCTTTTGAAAGGAAACATCCTCTCCACATCAAAGCTACTCAGACCCCTCAGTATCCTGCACATTTCAATCAAATCACCTCTTACCATTCTAAATTCTGCTATTGCCTTAGTTTCCATGATTAATTCTCCAGTGTCCTCTTCTAATAGACCAACACACATTTTCTTAATTAATTCATTAAATATTTATTAAAAACTCTTACCTTCTGTTTTCATATTTTTAGTTGGCTTTTTCTCTTTTCTGATTTCCCCTAATCATTAATAATGGAAGTCTCTAAGGCTCCTTAGTCAACAAACCCATGACTACTTCCATCTAGAAGAACAAGGGCAACAGATACATGGGAACACCCATCCTGCAAGGCCTCCCCCAAATCACTCACTCACCTAATTTGGAAATATATTGTCATTTTTTCAGTGGTTGCTAGACCAAAGTTCTGGAACTCTCTCATGGTATTGTTGTCTGCCTATAACATGTGGACTGCAAATAGTTCACGATGACAGCTCACCATCACTTTCTCAAGGGCAACTAGGGACAGGCAATAAATGTTGGTCCAGCCAATGATGCCCACACCCCATGATCGAATTAAAGAAAATGCCTATATTAGGGAGCAACAGGGGTTCAAGAACAAGAATACCATAAAATCCAATCAATGAGCATACCTGCAGGATATGTTGGTCGGGAATGTCTTACACTACAGTCATCAGATGTCTTACTGGGAAGTGAAATATACATTTAACAAAACACTGTGTATAAATCAATCTGACCAGGATAACTGTTTATCCCACTCATTTGGAGGATATTTTTAGGAGTGGTCCAGATTTGCATTGATTCTATCAGTGGCACCAAGGAAAAGTCTTCTTTAGAAAATCAGGCAAGCAATAAACATTTTTGGGTACATGAAATGAAAACAAGGAAGTCATGCATATATTTTAATTAAGTGATTTCAAGCTAAGTGTTATTTATGCATTAAACTGTAACCCAGTTCAATTTTGCATTAGGCGAGATACTTACTGCTGCTCCAGGATAAGTTACATGTGCACAGTTTTCTTGCCAGGATTTGTTCAGACTGTGGACAAAGTCATTATACTGTGGATGATCTGGGTTGGTGATGGAAAATCCCAATATATTCACGTAATCTTCTTCTAATCCGTCAAAATGAAGAAGGGGAAACTCCTAGGGCCAAGAGAGAACCAAACAAAAACTTAGACATCGAGTGCTTATTTTTTCTGTCAATCTTCTTCCCTTCTCAAGAGGCACAGGTCACCCTCTAACATCTAACCCAACAACTGTATTTATTCTCAACATGCGGATTATCACAGTACAAGCTGGCAAGCTATTTGCCTGTGGAACCCCAAGCTGCATTCTCCAAATGAGAACATATTTGCATTTCCTGCAGGGGACTATAAACAGTGATCAGGAGCAGGAATCCTTTTAGTGGTTTAAACACATTGGGGACAACATTAAAATCGCTTGGATCATGCTACATATCAACTCAATACAAATTGGCAATTAAGTCGTTGATCTTCCCCGTCCAGCTTTCCGCTGTGGAAACCAGCTATTGCACTGCTTACAGAAACATTAATTTAAATATTGAAAAATAAGAACTATGGACGCTGATAATCAGGAGGAAAATTGTTGCAAAAACTCAGCAGGTCTAACAGTATCTGTGGAGAGAAAACAGAATTAATGTTTTGGGTCCAGTAACTCTGCTTCAGATGCTTCTTAAAAATGTCAGATACATGAATCAGTCAGGACCAGGACAATTGATGGGCCATTCCTCAGGAGGTATTTTACAGGACTGGTCCAGGCAGATTTCTCTGGAAAATATTTCCTCTATCTGTATGGTGACCCATTCTGACATCACATTACACTGTAGCACTACATTTCAGTTAAAGAAACGAAACAGAAAATGCTGGAAAAATTCAACAGGTCAGGGGAATCTGTGGAGACAGAAACAGAGTTAACATTTTGAGTCCATATGACACTTCTTTGGTGCTCAGGATGGACTTGAAATATTAATTCTCTTCCTCTTTATACAGATGCTGCCAAACCTGAGTTTCTCCAATGCTTTCTGCTTTTATTTTAGATTTCATTTTTATTCAGTCATAAGACCATAAGACATAGGAGTGGAAGCAAGGCCATTCAGCCCATTGAGTCCACTCCGCCATTTAATCATGGCCGATGGGTGTTTCAATTCCACTTACCCGCACTCTTCCTGTAGCCTCTAATTCCTTGTGAGATCAAGAATTTATCAATCTCTGCTTTGAAGACACCCAACGTCCCGGCCTCCACTGCGCTCCGTAGCAATGAATTCCACAGACCCACCACTCTCTTGCTGAAGAAATGTCTCCTCATTTCTGTTCTAAATTGACCCTCTAATTTTAAGGCTATGCCCATGGGTCCTAGTCTCCTCGCCTAACGATAAACAACTTCCCAGTGTCCACCCTTTCTAAGCCATGCATTATCTTGTAAATTTCTATTAGACCTCCCCACAACATTCTAAACTCTAATGAATACAATCCCAAGATCATCAGCTGTTCATATGTTAGGCCTACCATTCCTGGGATCATCCGTGTGAATCTCCGCTGGACACGCTCCAGTGCCAGTATGTCCTTCCTGAGGTATGGGGCCCAAAACTGGATACAGTACTCCAAATGGGGCCTAACCAGAGCTTTATAAAGTCTCAGTAGCACAACGGTGCTTTTATATTCCAACCCTCTTGAGATAAAGAACATTACATTTGCTTTCTTAATCATGGACTCAACCTGCAAATCAACCTTTAGAGAATCCTGGATTAGCACTCCCAGATCCCTTTTTTCTTTGGCTTTATGAATTTTCTCATCGTTTAAAAAATAGTCCATGTCTGTATTCTTTTTTCCAAAGTGCAAGACCTCACACTTGTTCACGTTGAATTTCATCAGCCATTTCCTAGACCACTCTCCTCAACTGTCTAAATCTTTCTGCAGCCTCCCCACCTCCTCAGAATTACCTGCCTGTCCGCCTAACTTTGTGTCAGTGGCAAACTTTGCCAGAATGCCCCCGTCCTTTCATCCAATCATCAACTAATCAATTAACCAATACTGATTTCTCAATGTACATTATTCCCCATCCAAAATGGCATGTACTATTTCTGGATATAGATTACATATACTTTAGGAGAAGTTTTCTGCCAATGTCCAGTCTACATATGATTCTACCATATGTAGTCTCTTGAAGAGAGACTATTTAGCTGAGGTACAGAACATACGGCAGGGAATTTACACTGAGGCTCTATAATATATGAGCTCGACCATGACTTGAGAACTGTGTGTGACTCTGCTCATTTCATTATAGAAAGGATGTAGCACAAAAAAGGAAAGCACCATAGGGGTTACAAAGGAGATTTACAAGGATGTTACCAGAACTAGAAAAATGCAGGTATAAGGAAAGATTGGGTGGGCTGGGATTATTTTCATTTGGAACTGAGGAGGCTGACGGGAATTAGGAATGAGCAATAAATTCCACCATAATTGGCAATGATGGCATTGTCTTCATACTTAGAGTCATAGTGTCATCCAGCACGGCAACAGACCACAAGGCAGAGGAGCAGAAATTAGCCCGTTTAGCTCATTGAGTCTGCTCCACCATTCAATCATGGCTGGTAAGTTTCTCAACCCCATTCTCCCACTTTCTTCCCGTAACCCTTGATCTCCTTTACAATCAAGAAACTATCTATTTCAGTCTGAAATATACTCAATGACCTGGTCTCCATAGTCTTCTGTGGCAATGAATTTCATAGATTCACCTCACTCTCTGGCTGAAGAAGTTTCTCTTTATCTCTGTTCTTAAAGGTCTTCCCTTTACTCTAAGTCTGCACCCTCAGGTCCTAGTCTCTCCTACCAATGGAAACATCTTCCCAACATCCACTCTGTCCAAGCTATTCAGTATTTTATAAGTTTCAAGTAGATCTCACCTCATCATTCTAAACTCCATCGTGTATATAGAGCTGAAAATGTGTTGCTGGAAAAGCACAGCAGGTCAGGCAGCATCCAAGAAGCAGGAGAATCGACGTTTCGGGCATGAGCCCTTCTTCTCCTGCTCCTTGGATGCTGCCTGACCTGCTGCGCTTATCCAGCAACACATTTTCAGCTCTGATCTCCAGCATCTGCAGTCCTCATTTTCTCCATCGAATAAAGACCCAGAGTCCTCAAACGTTCCTCATATGTTACGCGGTTCATTCTTGGGACCATTCTTGTGACTCTCCTCTGAACATGCTTCAGGGCCATTACATCCTTCCTGAGGTATGGGGCCTAAAACTTCCCACAATATTCCAAATGTGGTCTGACCAGAGTCTTATAGAGCCTCAGAAGTACATCCCTACTTTTATATTCAAGTCCTCACAAAATAAATGCCATCATTGCATTTACTTTCCTAACTACTAACTCAACTAGCAAGTTTACCTTGAGATAATCCTAGCTTAGAACTCCCAAGTCTCTTTGCACTTCAGATTTCTGAGTTTTCTCTCCATTTTTGAAAATAGTCCATGCCTCTATTCTTCTGACCAAGGTGCATGACCTCACACTTGCCCACACTGTATTCCATCTGTGACTTTTTTGCCAACTCCCTTAACCTGCCTAAATCCTTCTGCAGCCTCCCGCCTCCTCAGTGCTACCTGTCCCTCAGTTCCTTCATCTAGATGCTAATATATAAAGTGAAAAGTTATGGTCCTAATGTTGAGCCTTGCGGAATACCACTTGTCATCAGCTGCCATCCTGAAAAGGACCCTTTTATCCCCACTCTCTGCTTTCTGCCAGATAGCCAAGCTTCTATCCATGCTAGCACCTTGCCTCTGACACCATGGACCCTTATCCTACTCAATAGCCTCCTGTGTGGCACCTTGTCAAAGGCTTTTCTGAAGTCCTAGTCTAACCTTCTTGTTACTTTCTGAAAGAATTCTAGCAGATTTATCAGGCATGAGATCCTCTTGATGAAACCATGCTGACTCTGTTCTGTTTTACCATACATTTTACCATACATTCAGAGATCTCATCCTTTACAATGGATTCCAGGATCTTACCCACTCTACTGGGGTTAGGCTAATTGATCTGTAATTTTCTGTCTTCTGCCTTACTCCCTTTTTAAGTAGGTGTTACATTAGTGATTTTCCAGTCCTCTGGCACCATCCCAGATTCTAGTGATTCCTGAAAGATCACCACTAACGCCTCAATTATCCATTTAGCTATCTCTCTCAGAACTCTGGGGTGTAGTCCACTGGTTCAGTAAATTTATCCACCTTCAGGCCATTCAGTTTTTCTAGCACCTTCTCCTTGGTGATGACCACCATACTCAGCTCTGCTCCCTCACTCTCTTGAATTTTTGGGATATTACTTGTGTCTTCCACCATGAAGACCGACATGAACTAATTATTCAGTTCCTAGCCATTTCTTTGTTCCCCGCTACTATCTCGCCAGTGTCATTTTCCAATGGCCCAATGTCCACTTTTGTGTCACTTTTGCCCTTTACATATCTAAAAAACTCCTACAGTCTCCCTTTATATTATTGGCAAGCTTACTCTCATATTTAATCTTTTCCCTCCTTTTTTTGTTTCCCTCTGTTAGTCTTTGTAAGCTTCCTCATCCTCTGGTTTCCCACTGCTCTTTGCTACTTTATATACTTTCTCTTTTGTTTTTATGCTATCCCTGACTTCCCTAGTCAGCCATGGTTGCCTCATCTTCCCCGTACCATGCCTCTTTTTCTTTGGGAAAAATCTCTGCTGTGTCTCCTGAATTACTCCCAGAAACTCCTGTCATTGCTGTTCTACTGTCTCGCCTGCTAGGCTCCTCTCCCAATAAATTCTACCCAGCTCTCCTCTCATGTCTCTGTAGTTGCCTTTATTCAGTTGAAATACCATTGCCTCTGATTCTATCTTCTTTCTCTCAAATTACAGAGTAAGTTTGATCATATTATGATCACTGCTTCCTCAGGGTTCCTTCACCCTAAGCTCCCTCATCAAGTTAGCCTCATTGCACAACACTAAATCCAGTATTGCCTGGTCCCTAGTGGGCTCCACCACAGGCTGCTCCAAAAAGCCATCTCATTGACATTCCATATATTCCTTTTCTTGTGAACCACTACCAATCTGATTTTCCCAGTCCACCTGCACATTGACATCCCCCATGGTCACTGTAACTTTGCCTTTCCTACACACCTTTTCTATCTCCTGGTGTATCTTGTACCCCAGTTCCTGACTACTGTTTGGGGACCTGTATATAACTCCAACTATGGTTTTCTTACCTTTGCAATTCCTCAATTCTACCCACACAGATTCTATACCATCTTACCCATTAAAACGTGTGGTGCTGGGAAAGCATAGCAGTCAGGCAGCGTCCAAGGAGCAGGACAGTCGACATTCTGAGCATAAGCTCTTCATCTGACCCTACTTTGTTTCTTACTATTGATTTAGTTTCACTTCTTACTAATAAGGCAATCCCATCCCCTCAGCCTACCTGCCAATCATTTTGAATATTCAGCTCCCAATCCTGATCCCCTTGCAGCCACCTTGCCGTGATGCCACCATGTTATACCTGACAATTTTGATCTGTGCCACAAGCTTATTTATCTTATTCCTTATACTGCGCGCATTCAGATATCACACCTTCAGTCCTATATTAACCGTCCCTCTTCTCATTGTCATTCGTTTATCCAGTGTGGTTGAAGTTTGATTGCTAATCCTTTCCAGATACTCTGTCCTATTTCTGTCTGTGCTGGAGATTTTAACAACCTCTCCTGAGCTCTGCACTCTTACCTCCTCTTAATTCTGGTTTTCTAATTTTCCCTATACTTGAACCCTCCCCAAAGTTTTGTCTATAGCCCTAGTTATGTGATTCGCTCGGACTCTGGTCCCAGCACAGTTCAGATGTAGACCATCCCATTGGAACAGGTCCCTTCTTTCCCAGTACTGGTGCCAATGTCCCTTGAATTCAAACCCATTTCTCCCACACCAATCTTTGAGCTACACATTTACCTGCTTAATCTTATTAACAATGTGTCTTGTGGTTTAGGTAGTAATCCAGAGATTATTACCTTTTGGCTTCTGCTTTCTAATTTAGCTCCTAGCTGTCCATACTCCCATAGCAGAACCTCTGCTCTAGCTTTGTTGATCTTGTTGGTACCTACATGCACCATAACCACTAGATCTTTAGCCTCCCACTCCAAGTTCCTGTACAGCCCAGATGAGATACACCAAACTCGAGCGCCATGTAGGCAACGCAACCTTTGGGACTCTTGATCCTGGTCACAGAGAACAGTACCTCTGCCTCTAACTATACTATCCCCAATTACAACCACATTTCTCTTCTCTCCCCCCAGTTGAATGGCACTCTGCATCATGGCGCTGCAGTCAGTTGGCTCATTCTTCCTGCAGTCCCCATTCCCATTCACAGAGGGAGCAATACTCTTGAATCTGTTAGACAAGGACAAGGGCTGAGGCTCTTGCAACTTTACCTTATGGATCTCTCTACCTATCTCACTCACTGCCACACCCTCCTGTTCCTGACCACTGGCTAAATTAGTGTTAGTTGGTCTAATGGGTGTGACTGTCTCCTGAAATACAGCAGCCAGGAAAAGGCCAGCCCTCAATCTCCTACATTCCCCTCTCTGAAGTGTCACAATGTTTGAAGCTCAGACTCCAGTTCATCAACTTTGAGCTGGAGTTCTTCCAGCAACCAACATGGTCATTGGGAACCACAATGGGGTCCACTAGCTCACACGTGACGCAGAAACAACCAGCCTTATTTTATTTAATTATTTTTGAATAATTATTGAAATTTTAACTTTTTGTATCTATGCTTATTCAAGTTGCAACCAATAAATAACAAGATTCAATTTGGCACAGATTCAAATTTAGAAGACTCCTTATTAGCCAATCAAATCACAGCCCTCCTGTGACATCACCTTTCAGTTTCCCACTCTGATTCAGAAACAGAATCATCCACCTTCCCAGAATGCTCTCCACTCGGCTGCTTTCCTGAAGCGAAGGCCCCAAGTCCACGTGGTAAATTTTTTTTCTTCTTACCTTCTCAAGTTCCTCTCCGCTCAGCTCCTCGCCCAGACCCTTTGATCCAACTGTCCATGCAACCAAGTTTCCTAAACTAAACTAATCCCACTTGCTAGTTTTGGTCCATATCTCTCTAAATCTTTTCTATAGATGTACCTGTTCAAATGTATTTTAAATGTTGAAACTGTACCTGCATCGACCACTTCCTCTGGTAGTTCATTCCACACACAAGCCATCCTTTGTGAAAGAAGTTCCCCTCAGGTCCCTTTTAAATCCTTCTCCTCTCACCTTAAAAAATATGCCCCCCAAGTTTTGAACTCCTCCAACCGAGGGAAAAGACCTTTGCTATTCACTTTATCCATTCCCCCTCATGATTTTATAAGCCTCGAAAAGGCCAGCCCTCAACCTTCTACATTCCAGTGAAAAACATCCTAGTCGATCTAGCCTCTCCTTATAACTCAAATTCCCCATCTGGGCAGTATCCTGGTAAATTTTTTCTGATCCCTCTCCAATTTAATAATATCCATCTTATAGCAAGGTGACCAGAACTGTACACAATATGCCCAAAACTGGCTTCACCAATGTTCAATGCAATCTCAACATAACATCTCAACTCCTGTACTTAATGGTCTGAGCAATGAAGGCATGTGTGCAATATGCCTTCTTAACCACGTATTATACAACTTTAAAAAAACTATGTACCTGAACCCCTAGGTCTATGTACTTGAACCACTAGAACAATACAACCTAGGGCCCTACCACTTAATTATATAAGTCCTGACCTAGCATGGAAGCTAACATGGAGAAAGCAAGGACTGCAGATGCTGGAGATCAGTGTCAATAAATGTGTTGCTGGAAAAGCACAGCCGGTCAGGCAGCATCCGAGGAGCAGGCGAGTCAATGTTTCAAGCATAGACCCTTCATTAGGAATGAGGCTTGTATGCCAAGGGGGCTGAGAGATAAATGGGGAGTGGGTGGTGAGGCTGTGGGAAAGGTAGCTGGGAATGTGTTAGGTAGATGCAGATGGGAGGGAAGGTGACAGGTCGGAGAGGAGGGTGGAGTGGATAGATGGGAAGGAAGATGGGCAGGTCAACAGGACAATGTCGAGCTGGAAGGTTGGATCTGGGATAAAGTGGGGGGAGGGAAAATGAGGAAACTAGTGAAATCCATTGATCCCATGTGGTTGGAGGGTCCCAAGGTGGAAGATGAAGCGCTCTTCCTCCAAGTGTCGGGTGGTTAGGGTTTGGTGGTGAAGGAGGTCCAGGACGTTATGTTCTTGACTGAGTGGGAATGGGAGGGGGAGTTAAAGTATTCGACTATGGGGCGATGGTGTTGTTTAGTGTGTGTGTCTCAGAGATATTCTCTGAAACGTTCCGCAAGTTGGCGGCCTGTCTCACCAATGTAGAGGAGACCACATTGGGAGCTACGGACACAGTAGATGAGCGTGTGGAAGTGCAGATAAATCTATGTCAGATGCAGAAGGATCCTTTGGGGTCTTGGACGGATGATTCGCATCATCCTCTGCCATTTCTGTCATCTACAGTCAGATCCCACCACCAGGGATAAATTTCTCTTCCCGCCCCATCTGCGTTCTGGAGAGACCAATCCCTCCGCGGCTCCATAGTTAGGTTCCCACCTGCCCCCTCCCCAGCCCCCCTCTTCCCCCACTCACCCCGACCAACCCACCCTCCACCAACCCACCCTCCACTTCTTGCACCTTCTCCTGCCACTGCAAGAAGTGCAAAACCTGCATTCACACCTACCCCCTTACCTCCATCCAAAGCCCCAAAGGATCTTTCCACATCTGACAGAGATGTATTTGCACTTCCACACACGTCATCTTCTGTGTCCATTGCTCCTTTACACTGGAGAGACAGGATCCCAACTTGCGGAACGTTTCAGGGAACATCTCTGGGACACACACACTAAACAATCCCACTGCCCTGTGGCTGAACACTTTAACTTTCCCTCCCACTCCACCAAGGACATGCAGGTCCTGGGCCTCCTCCATCACCAAACCCTAACTTCCTGACCCCTGGAGGAAGAATGCTTCATCTTTTGTTTTGGGACCCTCCAACCAGTTTCTTCATTTCCCATTCCCCCCCGCCTTATCCCAGATCCAACCTTGCACTGTCCTCTTGAACTGTCCTACCTGTCCATCTTTCTTCCCACCTATGCCTCCACCCTCCTCTCCAACCTATCACCTACCACTTTCACCTACCTGTCACATTCCCAGTTATTTTCCCTCACAGCCCTACCACCCTCACATTTACCTCTCAGCCCACTTGGGTCTTCCCCACATTCCTGATGAAGGGCTTAAGCTTGAAACGTTGGTTCTTCTGCTCCTTGGTTGCAGTCTGGTCGGCTGTACTTTTCCAGCTCCACACTTTTTGACTCTGGAAGCTAACATGTCTGCTTTCTCCATCATGGACTTCTGCTCCCATCTTCCCTGCCTCCATCCTTAAAGCCTTACTTCCTTCACTTCTACCCTCTATCACTTTACCAGATAAATAACATTTATATTGAGTGATAATACTTTACCAGAGATGTAAAGATGTAATGATAGTGGGCAGATGTCATTCCTAACTCCATGGCCTGGAAAACAAGATGTTATGAATATACATTTTACAACTCTCTTTTAATCTAATTTAAAATCATGCCAGAGATGCACCCACTGCACAAAGGAGAACATTCAACCACATTGAGACCATTGTGACTTCTGGGGAAGAAGTGCGGACCCCCTCCTTCCCCCTGCTGCTCAATCCCCTTGGCTCAGAAAGGTTATATGGTTCAAGGAAGTGTTCATCTAATTGTCTTCATTTCCATTATCCTCATGGGTATTACATTCAAGCTCATTACTACTTGTTGTGTAAAAGAAATTCTTCCTCATGTTCCCCGCAACTCTTGCCCAAATCTTAAATCTTGTCCAGAAGAGAAAATGCTGGAAAATCTCAGCCAGTCTGGCACCACCTGTAAGGAGAGAAAAGAGCTGACGTTTCGAGTCTAACTGACCCCTTGTCAGAACTTTGACAAAGGGTCAGTTAGACTCGAAATGTCAGCTCTTTTCTCTCTTTACAGATGCTGCCAGACCTCCTGAGATTTTCCAGCATTTTCTCTTTTGGTTTCAGATTCTAGCATCTGCAGTAATTTGCTTTTATCTATTAATCTTGTCTCTCCGTCTTTCTACCATTAGCAAGCATAAGGTCAGAATCTGCATGTGGAGAGTTACCAGACGTAAGTGGGCTGCAGTTAGGACTAAGAGCAAGCATAGCTGTGTGCCATCTCACCCAGAGGGTTAAGTGATCAATGAGTTTGATATATCAGGGTTCAAGTAAGTGCTGTGATATGAGCTTAACGGAAAATGCTGATGACATATACATTGAGATAGGTCTATACTGCAGAGATAGAAAAGGAGGAATCTAGCTCCAATACAACACAGTATTGTGGAGCTTGAGCCCATTTTCTCCACCATTGAGGTGGTGATCAGCACTGCCAGCAGGACCAGCTGCAAAAGCCATCCAATGCTTCAGTGGTTCAGTGAAAACTCATACAAGTGTAAAGTGATTCATGCTTGCTTCCATGAAAGCTCAGACTGTGGGCACTGAGTTTCACAGCCATGCTTAAAGTGCTTTGCTTGCCCTTACTGAAGTAACTATCTGTACTACAACAGATGGTTAGGACTGCCCCAGGATTTAGTTTGCTCTATGAAATATGAATTTGCTGTTCTCTTAGTATAATAGCATTCAAGCTCCCCCCATTGCTACATCACCAAAGCCTGTTTAGACAGCTGATAGTTCAAGCTGTGGGAGGAGAAAATGTAGATGAATGGCAGCCATTGTGTGTATAAATGGAGATTTAGCCAGCAATGAGTAGATGGCAGGGAATAACTGTGACTTGGTTCTGAGGAAGCTGCACAGCTTGGATATGTAAAAACTAGGAAGAAGTCTCAGAACTCCGTCAGCTCAGGAGCAGTCTCTCTGTTCTCTAATTTAAAAAACAATTTAAGCCTAAAGAAAACTAGTTTACCTTTTCTTTAGCAGTTGCTATAAAGGTATGACTTTCAATTAATAAGTCAGAGACCTTCTTTAAATCACTCTAATTCTCCTGCAAACAAGTGAAAGCATCCAGAAAACCGCTAATAAATTTAAACAAAACAGAATTCACAAAGGTAGACATAACGTTGGGCAGGGAAGGTTGACCCCAAGGAAGACAAAGTTGAAGGTCTTAGAGGAATTTCCATGACAAACCTCAAAGAAAGAGGTGCTTCGATTTTTGGGACTAAGCGGATTCCACCGGAAGTTTGTTCCAAACTTCAAAGTGTAGTGGCACCGTACAAGATTTGCTGAAGAGGAACACAAAATTTTAGTGGACATAACAATGCCAGGGGGCATTTGACAATTTAAAAGCAGTGTTAACCACTGCACCAGTTGTAGCTACACCCAATTTTTGAAACCCTTCAAAGTTGTAATCAATGCTAGTGATATAGGAGTTGGAGCTGTACTGCTACATGAAGATGATGATGGAATTGAACTGCCAGTTGATTACTTTTCAAAGAAACTCAACATCCACCTGAGAAAATACTCTACAATCAAAAAGGAATTATTGATTTTGGTACTGGCCTTACAACATTTTGTGTTTAAGTGATGAACAATGTGCCGGCGATGGTTGTGTACATGGATCACAATCCTCTTACATTCTTGGAACGATTTAAAGACAAGAATATGAGACTATTTCACTGGAGTCTTATGTTACAGATTTACAAATTGTACATGTTACGGATCGTAAAAATGTGATAGTAGATGCATTATCACGGATTTATTGGATAAAGAAAGGCAAGATTAAACAAATGTCATTATAATATATGTGATGTGTGTAGAAGTTAAAATGAACTTAGATTAATGTCCTATGTATTTCATGGTAACGGGGTTAAGAATTAAAAAAAAAGCCATCTTTTCATTATGATGGTTCATTTTTTCTTAAGGAGGCAAGTGTTATGAACTTGAAGGTGTGTACTGTACCTTTAAGAGAGAGTTGAAAGCTGACAAGCAGCTAGCAGGCACAAAGTATACTGGACAATTGAAAGAAATAATATTTTGGCTGTAACCTAGATACCTTGCTGTTTTCACGGCAGTTCAAATTTAACCAATCAGTTTAAATTATGCCCCAATCTACTAAATCCAATTGAATTTGAACTTACTGTTTTGGCAACATTAAACCAATCAGACAATCCGACTGTTTGGGGTATAAAATGCAGGCATTTTGGACAGTTAGCCAGAGAAACAGCACTACTTGCCATTGTCAGACAGTCCAAAAACCATCTCTCTTAAAAGGTACCGTTTACATATGAAAAATCTGTACAGCAGAAGACTGAAGACAAGCCAGGGAGATCTACAAATAGAGGAGGACGACAGCTGTTTTCTGATTTTGAAAATTGATTTGCTGTAAATTTAATAGGTGCTTTATCGGATCAGTATATTGTTACAGAATGGGAGGTAGCTAACAAATCTTGAAGACAAAGAAGGCTTAGAGTTGTAAATAGTTGTTGCTTAATGTTGACTTTTCGAGTTAAAGAATGAAATTGTCATTTTTCTCTTTAAATACTGGAATTTAGGAATTCCCTGTAACTCATACTTTAACAGATTATGAGACGAGGTGAGCTTTTCTGTGTGTTTGGTTAAATTAGCTGAAGGGTTGGCCTGGCCAGAGATGCCCTCATCCCATGAATGAATTTTTAAAAAAAAGGAGATTCATTTGAACTCAGTTGTTTATATCTAATATATGATTCTTTTTTATTCTAGCTCAAATTTCAATATGTTTACTTATCCATTGTTCTCTAATCCTACTAGCTTTACTTTTCATTCTAACAGGGACATAATGACTCTGAACTCATTACCACACTTTTGAAAGCTTCCCATTAATCAGACGTCCCTTTATCTACAAATAGCCTACTTCAATCAATTTTTGAAAGTTCTTGTCTCATGCCATTAAAATTTGCCTTACTTTAATTTTTATGGAAGGCTTAACCTTTTCCATAACTATTTTCAAACAAAGCTGAAAATGTGTTGCTGGAAAAGCGCAGCAGGTCAGGCAGCATCCAAGGAACAGGAGATTTGACGTTTCGGGCATAAGCCCTTCCTCATTCCTGAAGAAGGGCTCATGCCCGAAACGTCGAATCTCCTGTTCTTTGGATGCTGCCTGACCTGCTGCGCTTTTCCAGCAACACATTTTCAGCTCTGATCTCCAGCATCTGCAGACCTCACTTTCTCCTCGAATATTTTAAAACAAATCAAATTACGATCACTAGTCCCAAAGCGTTTCCCTACTGTCACTTGCCCTGCCTTATTTCTAAGAGAAGGTCAAATTTTACTCCATCTCTAGTAGGAACACCTAAAGATTGATAGAAAAAATTTTCTTAACACATTTAACAAATTCTTAACCATCCAATCCTTTAACACTATAGTAGTGCCAGTCAAATGTTTGGAAAATTAAAATCACCTACTACTTCAACCTCATTCTTACATATATCTGAGATATCTCTGTATATTTGTTCCTCAATTTCTCTCTGACTACTGGGGAGTCTATAGTACAATCCCACCTAGGCAACCATCCCTTTCTTATTTCGAGTTTCAAGCCATAAATTTTCACGAGATTATTTTTCGGAATTATCTTCCTGAGTTACAGCAGTAATATTTTATTTAATCATAAGTGCCACTTCCCCTCCTGTTTTGCCTCCTTTTTTATCCTTTCTATAGCACCTTAGACCCAGAACATTGAGCTGAAGTTCTATCTATCCCTCAGCCAACTTTCTGTAATGGCTATGACATCTCAATCCCACATTTCCAAAGCGATCAATAATCAGGGCAATTTTAATGATCAACAGCATTAAAGGGGATTTGAGGACTTCTGTTTTCACTCGGAGAGTTGGAAAACTCACAGCCTGAAAGGCTTTTAGAGGCAGGAATCCTCAAGAATTTAAGAACTATTTAGCTGAGGGCTTGAATCACCAGGGTACAGGCCAAATATAAGTAGGTGAACAGAAAAAGATTAGTAAAGATGAATGCAGGTTTTCTACGGTTAGAAGCAGGGAAATTTATAATGGGAAACAAAGGTGGCAGTGCAATTAAATACTTTAGTACGTCTTCATAAAGGAAGACACAAATAGCATCCCAAAAATATGGTGGAGCACAGTGTCTAAATGGAAGCAAGAACTGAAAGAAAAATCATATTAGTATCAAAATGGTATTGGGGAAACTCAAGAAAGTGAAAGCTGGCCATTACCCACGGCATGATAGCCTTCATCCCAGAGTAATTAAGGAAATAATCCTAGAAATAGATATGCTGGTGGTCATCTTCCAAAATTCTACAAATTAAAACAGTTCCTGTGGATCAGAGGGTAACTAATGTTACCCCACTATTTCAGAAAGGTAGCAAAGAGAAAACAGAGAATTATAGTCTGGTTAGCCTGACGTCATTAATGGGAAAAAAAATAGAGGCCATTATAAAAGACGTAATAGCAGAGCACTTGGAAGATATGAACAGAATCAGACAGAGTCAGGATGGATTTAAAGAAGGGAAGCCATTCTTGACAAATCTGCTGAAACCTCTTCAGGATCTAACTAGTGGAGTGGGTAAGGGGGAGCCAGCAGATGTGCTGTACTTGGATTTTCAGAAGGGCTTTTGATAAATTTCAATATAAGAGACTAGCATGTAAACCTAAAGTGCATGGAACTGGAAGTCTTGCATTGAAATTGATAGCGAACCAGCTGGCAGCCATGAAACAAACAGCAGAATGAAAAGGGTTATTTCCCAAGAGCCAAGCTATGACTTTTAGGGTTCCGCAAGGACTAGTGCTTGGATTCCACCTATTTACAATATGTATTAATGATGTGGATGAGGAAATTACCTATCATTTTGCAAGTGACTCAAAGCTGGATGAAAGGGTATGCTGTGGGGAGGAATGCAGATGAGCTTCATTGTGATTTGGACAAGTTAAGTAAGTGGGCAAATACATGGCATGCAGTATAATATGGATAAAAGTGAGGTTATTCACTTTGGTAGCAAAAATAGACAGCAGATTGTATGTTGACCTTCATGGCGAGAAGTCAGGAGCAGGGACATTTTGCTGCAATTGTATTCTGCATTTGTGAGGCCAAGCCTAGAGTATAGTGTGTAGTTTTGTTCTCCCTATATGAGACAGGATATTTTTGACGATGGAAAGAGTGCAATGAAGATTTACCAAACTGTTTCCTGGGATGGTAGGTGTGAAGTATGAAGAGAGACTGGATTGGTTAGGACTATATTCACTGGAGTTTGAAAGAATGAGGGTGGATTTCAAATAAACCTTTCAAATTCTATTAGGGCTAGATAGTATATACACAGAAAGATGTTCCTGTGGTGGGGGAGCCCAGGTACAGGGGACTCAGTCCAAGGATCATGGGTCTACTATTTAGATCAAAGATGATGAGAAATTTCTTTATGCAGAAAGTGGCAAGCATGATGGAATTTTCCGCCATAGGGAACTGTTGAGTCCAAATATTGAAGACTTTCAAGTTCTGAGGAAGATTCGCTCAATCCAAAACATTAACTCTGCTTTCTCTGCACAGATGCTACCAGACCTGCTGAGCTTTTCCAGCAATTTCGGTTTTTGTTACTTTTAAAAAAAATGCAGATATTGTTCTTAGGACTAAAGTTACAAAGTGGGAAAAGGGTACTGATTGGATGGTCAGTCATGGTCATACTGAATGGAGGACCAGGCTTGAAAGGCCAAATGACTTACTCCTGTTCCTCTACCGTATGTTTCTATTTCTCTAAAGGCTGGAAAATGGGATTTGAATAGATCGATGTTTGATGACCGACACAGATATATTGGGCTGAAGGGCCTCTTTGCCTGCTGCAAAAACTCTACGACTATGTCATTCTCTAAAAACCGGATACCCCAGCTTGCTGGATGGTCAGGTTTGTTGAAAGGAAAGGATTACTTTGAGGTATGTGGATTTGGAGGGATGGGGACAGTGGGGAATCTGATTCTGAAAAATTATGGGATTTAATTTTGTTACTGCCTTTCAGCGCGACTTGTTCATACATTGAATGGTATGAAATAGCAATATTCCGCAGTCTTATAATAGAAATGAGTGAATAATCAATCTAAACAACTCAATTACAGCAATTAGGTTACTTATCTGAACCATTCATTAATTATTAAAACTCTTGGTGATCAGAGTCTAGCAACTTTGCTGAACATACCTTGCGAAGGATGGATTGTGACACTGAAGTACTGGCATCAATAATTATTGTTGCAATTTTATCATCTCGAATTTCCTTCAACACAGGTGTTGAATCCTGACTTTGGTCCAGCATTCGGACTGACAAAGTGTCCTTGGAAATAAGAAACTGGCGTAATAGTTTCTCCAAATTCAAGAGGCCTGTAACAAAATCAGAGAGCAAGAGTTTTTTTTCCAGAATAAATCCATATGTACAACTAAACCCACATTAAATTGAAATGGAATTTCTTTCTCTTCAGAGGGAATTTTATCTGCAAAAGTATGAATACCCAATAGATATGCTGAAGCTATAAAGGTCTGGTCAGACCACAAACTTGATTGTTGCATCCAATTGTTTTTACCAATCTAAGGAAAGAGATGAGAGTCCTAGAAAAAGGCAGAGGAAATGTACTAGAAGTGTTCCAGGGATATGGGACTTTAGCTACAAAGGTTAACTGGATAAACTGGTTTTCTTCTCCTTGGAGCAAAGGAAATTAAGGGCTGATTTGATCACAATGTACATGATTCTGACAGTTTTAGATATGTTGCTCCATTGGCTGATAGTACTAGAACAAGTTGACACAGATTTAAGGTTTTAAGCATGGGACTGGAGGGGATTGAATGTAACTGTACAGCACATGAATGGGATCTTCAGCAAGATTAAACTAATCTCTTCTGCTTGCCCTTGGTCCATATCCCTCTATTCCTTACATAGTCAGGTGCTTATCTTAAGGTTTCTTAAATGCCCCGATCATATCTGCTTCCACTGTTCCCCCTGGCAGTGTGTACAAGATACAAGTCTTTGGAAAAAACTTAGAACATTTACAGTCCAGTACAGGCCCTTTGGTCATCGCTGTTGCACCGGCCTGCGGAACCAACCTGAAGGCCATCTATCCTACACTATTCCATTTTCATCCATATGTTTATCCAATAATCATTTATATGCCCTTAAAGTTGGCGAGTCTACTACTGTTGTAGGCAGGGCGTTCCACGCCCCTACTACTCTCTGAGTAAAGAAACTACCTCTGACATCTGTCCTATATCTATTACCCCTTAATTTAAAGCTACATCCCCTTATGCTAGCCATCACCATCCTGGGAAATAGGCTCTCATTGTCCACCCTATCTAATCTGTCTCAATTAAGTCACGTCTCAACCTTATTCTCGCAAACGAAAACGGCCTCAAGTCCCTCAGCCTTTCCTCATAAGACCTTCCCTCCATGCCAGGCAACATCCTAGTAAATTGTTTCTGAACCCTTTCCAAAGCTACCACATCCTTCCTATAATGGGGTTACGAGAACTGTACACAATACTCCAAGTGCAGCCACAGCAGAGTTTTGTACAACTGCAACATGATCTCATGGCTCCGAAACTCAATCCCTCCACCAATAAAAGCTAACAGACCGTATGCCTTCTTAACAACTCAATTAACCTGGGAGGCAATTTTCAGGGATCTAAGTACATGGACACCGAGATCTCTTTGCTCATCTACACTGCTAAGAATCTTACCATCAGCCCAATAGTATTTATTCCTGTTGCTCCTTCCAAAATGAATCATCTCACACTTTTCTGCATTAAACTCTATTTGCTACCCCTCAGTCCAGCTCTGCAGCTTATCTGTGTCTCTTGTAACCTGCAACATCCTTTAGTGCTGTCCATAATTCCACTGACCTTAGTATCATCTGCAAATGTTCTAACCCATCCTTCTATGCCCTCATCCAGATCATTTATAAAAATTACCAACAGTAGTGGATTCAAAACAGATCCTTGCAGTACACCACTGGTAACTAAACTCCAAGATGAACATTTCCCATCAACCACCACCCTGTCTTCTTTCAGCTAGCCAATTTCTGATCCAGACCGCTAAATCACCCTCAATCATATGCCTCCGTATTTTGTGCAATAGCCTACTGTGGGAACCTCATCAAAATTGTTCCTCTCAACTCTTTTGAACTTTCCCCCTCTCATCTTAAATGTATGCCCTCTAGTTTTAGACATTTCAACTCTGGGTAAAAAATTCTGATTGTCAACCCTGTCTATGCATCTAATCATTTTATAAAGTTCTATCAAATTTCCCCTCAGCCTCTACCACTCCATAGAAAACAACCTGAGTTTTTCTAGCCTCTCCTTTTGGCTCATACCCTCTAATCCTGGCAGCATCCTGGTAAACTTCTTCAGCACCCTCTCCATAGCCTCCAAATCCTTCCTGTAATGTGGTGACCAGAATTGAATGCAATACTCTTACGTGTGGCCTAACCAAAGACTTATAAACCTGCAACATGACTTTCTGACTTTGTACTCAATTCCCTGACCAATAAAGGCAAGCTTGCCATATGCCTTCTTTATCACCCTATCTAGTTGCATGGTCACTTTCAGGGAGCTGTGGATTCAAACCCCAACATCCCTCTGTGCATCAGTGTTGTTCAGGGTCCTGCCATTAACTGTATACCTTTCCTTAACATTTGATCTCCCAAAGTGTAGCACTTCATGTTTACCTGGATTAAACACCATCTGGCATTTCTCCACCCTTATCTGCAACTGATCTATATCCCGTTATATCTTTTGACAACCTTCTACAGTATCCACAACTCCACCAGTCTTTTTGTTTGTTGTAAACTTACTAATCCATCTAATTTTTCATCCAATTCATTTATATATCACAAACAGGAGAGTCCTAGTGCAGATCCCTCTGGAACACCACTAGCCACAGACCTCCAGCCTAAAAAACACCCTGCACCACTACCCTCTGCCTTTTATAGACAAGTCAATTCTGAACCTGTCTCTTTGTCGGCTATGTGGAACAGTCCATCTTCCGCATTTACACTGGCACCATTCCCCATCTTTTCCTCGCTACATTGATGATTGCACCGGTGCCATCTTGTGCTCCCATGAAGAGGCTGAACAGTTCAGCAACCTCACCAATATATTCCACCCCGACCTGAAATTCACTTGGACCATCTCAGGCACCTCCCTCCCCTTCCTGGACCTCTCCATCTCCATCAATAGTGATGACTCAACACTGATGTCTCCTACAAACCCACTGACTCCCACAGCTACCTGGACTACACATCCTCCCATCCTGCCTCCTGTAAAAATGCCATCCCTTATTCCAAATTGATGATGCCCTCTAGCGCGTCTCATCCACTTCCCACACCTCTGCCCTCAAACCCCACCCCTCCAACCACAACAAGACAGAACACCCCACCCCCCCCCCTCCACAGTCCTCACCTTCCACCCCATCAACCTCCGTATACATCACATCTTCCTCTGCCATTTCTGCCACCTACGAATGGACCCCACCACCAGGGAAATATTTCCCTCCCCACCCTGATCTGCCTTTTGTAAAGACTGATCCCTCCACGACTCCCTTGTCAGGTCGAAGCCCCCCACCAACCTACTGTCTCCTCCCGGCACCTTCTCCTGCCACTGCAGGAATTGCAAACTCCGTGCCCACACCTCCCCCCTCACCTCTGTCCAAGGCCCCAAAGGAACCTTCCACATCCATCAAAGTTTCACCTGCACTTCCACACATCATTTACTGTATCCGTTGCTTCTGATGTAGTCTCATCTACATTGGGAAGACCAGACGCAGTCTCGCAGAGCGCTTCAGAAAACATCTCTGGGACACCCGCACCAACCAATCCCACCACCCAGTGGTGGAACATTTCATCTCCCTTCCCCACTCCCTCACAAACTTGCAGGTCCAGGGCCTCCTCCATCACCACCTTCCGCCTCAGGACCCTCCAACCCAATGGCATCAATGTGGATTTCACCAGTTTCCTCATTTGCCCTCTCCCCACCAGATCCAACTTTCTAACTCAGCACCACCCTCATGACCTGTCCTATCTGTTCATCTTCTTTCCCACCTATCTGCTCAACCCTCTCTTCTGACCTATCACCATTACTCCCCCCATCTATCGCACTCTCCAGCCCTATTCCTCCTCCCATTTATCTCTCCAGTCCCTTCGCTCACAGCCTCATTCCTGATGAAGGGTTTTTGCCAGAAACATCAACTTGTCTGGTCCTCGGATGTTGCCTGACCTGCTGTGCTTTTCGAGCACCACACTCTCCGTTCTGATTTCCAACATCTGCAGCCCTCACTTTCGCCAAGTCAATTCTGAATCCATGCTGTCAATTCACCATGGATCCTATGCATCTTAATTTTCTGGATGAGCCTACCATGAGGAATCTTGTTGAATGCCTTACTAAAATCCATGTAAACATCATCCACTGCTCTACCCTCGTCAATCACCTCTGTCACTTCCTCAAAACATTCAATCAAGTAAGTAAGACATGACCTATCCTGCACAAAGCCAAGCTGACTATCCCTAATTAGGCCAACCTTTTCCAAACGTGTGTAAATCCTATCCCTAAGAAGCCTCTTCAATAGGCTGAGGAAGAACTTTTTTACAGTGATTGGTAATGACACAAAACATGCTGCCTATAACTGGGATAAAAGGAGAGACAATGGATGATTTCAAAAGGAAATTAGATGTGCATTTGAGTGAAATAAACTTAAACTTAAATGAGACACAGTGGCACTGAATGATTAATATAGAACAAACAGGGCCTGGAGAGGTCAGATCCCCAATGTCAACATATGAAGGGTTTGCCTTTGATCAGAAACTGAACTGGATTAACTGTATAAATACTGTGGCTAAAGAGCAGATCAGAGACTATGAATCCTGTAGTGAGTAACTCACCTCCAATCTCTCCAATGTCTGTCCACCATCAACAAGGCAAAAGACAGGAGTGTGATAGAATACTGTCTACTTACTTGGATGAGTGCAGCCCCAACAATACTCATGAAACTTGACACCACCTAGATTAAAGCAGTCCACTTGATCATCACCTCATCCGTCACCTTCAGCATTCACTCATTTCGCCACTGATGCTCAGTTACAGCAGTGTGCACCATTTACATGATGCATTGCTATAACTCACTAAGTTTCCTCCAACAGCTCTTTCCAAACTCATGACTGCTACCACCTAGGAAGACAAGGGCAGTAGATACAAGTAAACACCACCACCTGCAAGTTCACCTCCAAGACACTCACCATCCTGACTTGGAAATATATCAGAGCTGAAAATGTGTCGCTCGAAAAATTTTCAGCTCTGATCTCCAGCATCTGCAGTCCTCTCTTTCTCCTTGGAAATATATCACCTCTCCTTTGCTGTTGCTGGTTCAAAATCATGAAACTCCTTTCTTAACTGCATTGCAGGTATGCCTTCTCCTCAAGGACTATAGCAGTTCAAGAAGGCAGCTCACCACTACCTTCTCTATCGTCCAGTTGTGTTTGTCCTCACTTTCACCCCACCAGTCTACGCATCCAACATATCATTCTCAAACACCGCTGCCAACTCCAAATAAACCCCATCTCACCAAGAACATCTTCCCTTCCTCACCCCTCTCTGCCTTCCACAAGGACTATTCCCTTGGTTTGTTTCATCACGCCTACTAACCACCCAAACCCTCTGGCAAGTTCTCCTGCAACTGTAAAAGATGCAAACATGTCGGCACACCACTTCCCTCACCTCCATCCAGGGCCCCAAACAGTCCTTCCAGGTGAGACAGAAGTTCACTTGCCTCTCCTCCAGCCTAATTTATTGTACTCTGTGCTCCCAAAATGGTGAGACCAAATGTAAACCAAGGGCATGTTTCACCGAGCATCTCAGCTGGGCCTGTAAGGGCAAGTCTGACCTCCCAGTCACATCTCATTTTAATTCCCCTTCTCAATCCCTCTCTGACATGTCCATCCTTGGGACAGTAAATTGCCACAGTAAGTCAGACTGCAAATTGAAGGAACAACACCTCAGCTTCTGCATGGTCACCTTCATTCTGCAGGACTCAACATTTTCAAATAACATTCCCACCCATTCCCCAACTTCCTTTCCAGCCCTGCTTCCTCTCTGCCATTCCTCCAACTGACCGCCCCCCTTCCAGCTACCAACTGGATTCATTCTTCCTAATGACCTATCAGGTTGTACCTACCACCTGTATTCACCTAGCACCACCTCACTACTCCGACTCCTCTCCACCCATAATCCTCCCCTGCCTTTATCCCTCTATCCCCACCCTTATTCTAAAGAAGAATTGCACCCTAAATGTTGGACTTTTCCACCTCCTGATGCTGCCTGGCTTGCTGTGCTCTTCCAGCCCCCTGCTTGTCTACTTTGAATTCCAGTATCTGCAGTTTTTTGTCTCTCTCTCGTTCAGTAGTGTTTGGCAGAGATGCCTGAGAACACATAGAACTAGGGATGATTAGAAGTTAATTAAGAGATAATAGCAAATAAATAAGTTGGTGTTTCTATGTGTTAGTTGAAACAAAACTCTGACCAGAAGTGTATAAAAACTCCCAGCTCGGCAAACAGAAACACAACAATGAGCACCCGAGCTACAAATCTTCTCCCAAACTTTGAGAAGTGTTTATGCCTGTTTTAACCGATTTTATAATCTCTGGTGTTTAATAATCTGAAAGGCAATTATGGATAGGCAAGAAATGCTGGCTTGGCTAATGACATCTACATCCCATGAACAAATGTAAAACAGCCTCAAGAACATCACTGCAAGAATTTCTCAGGGTCATCTCCTAGACACAACCATTTTCAGCTGCTTCACGAATTGCAATGACCTTTACAACAGAAGGTCAAAAGAGGGGGTGTTCATTGATGATCACACAATATCAGGTACCATTTGAAACTCCTCAGAAACTGAAGTAGTTCTTGTCAATATGCAACAAGATATGGACAATATCCAGACTTGTGCTGATGAGTGACAAGTAATAATTGTCTCACAAAAGTGGGGCCCTGAGAAGTGTTGTTGGACAGACATCTGGAGGTTCAGGTACATAGTTCTTTGGAATTTGCGTCGCAGGTAGATGCTTGCCTTCATTGCTCACATCTCTGAATGTAGGAATTGGTGTGTCGTGCTGAGGTTATGTAGAATGTTGGCGTGAGCCACTTTTGGCATGTAGGATATTATTAACAGGAGGGGGTTCAGAAAGGATTTACCAAGAATGGAGGGTTTGAGTTGTAAAATTATACTTGAAAAGCTGAAACTTCTTTCACTGTAGCACAGGAGGTTGAGGGTGATCTTGAGGATGTTGGGCAGCATGGTGGCTCAGTGGTTAGCACTGCAACCTTGCAGTGTCAGGGACCCGGGTTCAATTCCAGCCTTGGGCGACTGTCTGTGTGGGGTTTGTACATTCTCCCTGTGTCTGCATGGGTTTCCTCCAGTTTCCTTTCACAGTCCAAAGATGTGCAGGTCAGGTGATTTGGCCATGCTAAATTGCCCATAGTATTAGGTGCATTAATCAGAGGGAAATGCGTCTGGGTGGGTTACTCTTCGGAGAGTTGGTGTGGACTGGTTGGGCCAAAGAGCCTATTTCCACACTGTAGGGAATCTAATCTTACTGAAATTTATAAAATCATGAGGGTTATAGATAAAGTAAATAACAAGGGTTTTTTTTTCCCCCTTGGGTGAGGGAGTTCAAAACTAGAGGGGCATATTTTTAAGGTGACAGGAGAAAGATTTAAAAAGGATGTGAGGGAAACTTTTTCACAGAGAGGGTGATTTGTGTGTAGAATGAATGGCCAGAAGTAGTTGTAGATGCAGGTACAGTTTCAACATTTAAAAGACATTTGCTTAGGTATATGAATAGGAAATTTTGGAGTGACATGGGTCAAACAAAGACAGGTGGATCTTAATAGTTTGGGAACATGGTTGGTGTGGAACATGGTTGGTGTGACTAGTTGGACTCAATGGACCGAATGACCTGCTTCTGGTCCTACATCCTATGGTCTTATGAAATAAGTCAGAATTCAGGGCGGCTCTGATTATGCACAAGGGGTAGTGACTAATAAAGGTTCATAAGGTTAGTTCTTAGTCGTTCATTGTGCAGGAAGGATGCTGTCGTAGGTTGAGGGTGAGCCCAACAAATGCAGAGAACCCTGAATGTCAAGGGAAGCACAGGATTGGTTACGAATACAAAAGAAAGCTTATGGTAGATACAAAAGCTGAAAACAGTGGATTGCCAATAGTATAGAAATTGTCAGAAGGGCCAGGAATAAAAATAACATGAATGAAAATTCAAAGGTGTTTTATAAGCACATTAGAGGCAACAGAATAAGTAGGGAAGGAGGAGAGCCTTCCAAAGTTGCAATCTGTGTGTGTGTGGAGCTGAAAGACATAGATATAGCCCAGGCTGCTGTGGAAGGCGAGAGAGGAGACTACAAAGGATCTGACTTTAATTTTCAAATCCTCTCTTGCTACAGGAGAGATATCACAGGACTGGAGGACAGCTAATATTGTACCATCATTCAAGAAGGTTGATGAGCATAAATAAGGGAACTATGGGCCACCGAATCTAACATTTATGGTAGCCAAACCATTGGAAAAAATTCTGACTTCAGAACGAATCTCCACTTTAGAGGCAAGAATTAACCAAGAGTCATCAGAACAGCTTTGACAGGGGAGATTATATGAAATGAACTTGATTGATTATTTTTGAGGAGGTCACTAGATGCGTAGTACAGGGGAGTGCAATTGATATTAAAACATTGAATCGTAGAAAATAGGAGCATAAGTAAGCCATGTGACCTCTCAAGCCTGCTCTGCCACTCAATATAATCATGGCTGATCATCAAGCCCTGATTGTGCCCTCCCACCATATCTCTTGATCTTTTTATCCACAAGAGCCATATCTGCCTCCTTTTTGAAAACATAATGTTCTGGCCTTAACCACTTTCTGTGGTAGTAAATTCCATGTGCTCTGGGCAAACAAATTTCTAATTTCAGAGCTGAATGGTTTGCCTTTTATCCTGAACCGATGACCCCAGGTTTTGGACTCACTCACCTCCTTCCTATATCTAAGCAATCTACTCTTATTAGAATTTTATAGATTTCTCGAGATTTCCCCACATTCTTCTAAATTCCCGTGAATACAATCCTAACCAACTCAATCTCTCTCACAAGTCGGTCTTACCATCCGAAGAATCAATTTGGTTTATCTTCACTGCATTCCCTTCATATAGCAAGAACATCCTTTTTCAGAAAAGGAGACCAAAACTGCATACAATATTACAGGTGTGGCCTCATCAGTGCTCTGTACAGTTGCAGCAAGACATTCCTGCTCCTGTACTTAAATTCTCTCAGTGTGAAGGCCACCCTACGTTTGCATTCTTTACTGCCTTCTGTACCTGTATGCTTACTTTCAGTAATTGGTGCACAAGACACCTAGGTCTCTTTGAACATTCCCATCTTTCAATTTACAACTATTCAAATAATAATATGCCTTCCTATTTTTGCTACTAAAGTAGATAAACTCACATTTATCCATATTATACTGCAGCTTCATGCATTTACCCACTCACTTAGCTTGTCCAAATCACATTGAAACATCTCTACATCTCTCTCACAGATCACCCTTCCACCCAGCTTTGAGTCATTTGCTAGTTTTGAAATATTACATTTAGTTCCCTCATCTAGATCATTACATTATGACAAGTCTTAATACCAATCCCTGTGATACCCCACTAACCAATGTCTGTTATTTGGAAAAAGATCCATTTATTCCCACTGTTTGCTTCCCGTCTGCTAACCAATTTTCTATCCATCTCAAATGCACCATCCCAATCTCATGCACTTTAGTTTTGCACATTAATCTCTTATATGGGATTTTGTTCTGACAGTCCACATAAACCACATCCACTCATTCCCCTGATCAACTCCACTAGTTACATCCTCAAAGTATTCCAGTAAATTTGCCAACCATGATTTTCCTTTTGTAAATCCATGCTGGCTATGTTTGCTTCTACCACTGTTTTCTAAGTGTTCTGCTATAAAATCCTTGTTAATGGACCCTGACATCTTCCCATTCCCAACGTCAGACTCAATTGTCTATAATTCCTTGTTTTCACACTCGCTTTTCTTTTTAAATAGTGAGGTTACATTAACCACCCCCTAATCAGTAGGAACAGCTCCAGAGTCAAAAGAATCTTGGAAGATGAACACCGATTTATAAACTATTTTTCAGGCTATTTCCTTAATATGGGATATAGATTATCAGACCGTGGAGATTTATCAGCCTTCAATCCATCAAATTCTCTAACAATATTTCTCTAGTAATACAGATTTGCTTCAGTTACTCACTGTCACTAAACCTGTCTGGTACATTATTTGTCCCCTTTTTTTGTGTGATTCAGAAGTGAAGTATGAATTTAGTTTGTTAGCCATTTTTTTGTTCTCCATTATAAATTCACCTATTTCTGACTGCAAGGGACCTACATTAGTTTTCAATTTTTTTTCTCTTTATAGACCTATAACAACTTTTATAATCAGTTCTTACATTCCCCATGTAGTCTACATGCACATCAGGAAATGTTCACCTTGTGGAAATGAAATCTGGTAGCAGTGTCTATCATATAGAGTTTACACTGCACCAACTGGCAGAGGCGGTCTCTAAAATATCTCCCAAGCCCATCATTTGGCTAAAATCCTGGAACTCCCTCCTTAACAACACTGTTATTCCCTGCAGCACATCGATAACAGTAGTTCATGGAGATGGCTTAAAACACTAACTTCTCAAGAGCAATTAATGCTGGCTTTGCCATTGATAGCCACATTCCAAGAATAAATAAAAACTATGATGCCCACTTTTATCTGGAACACATGCATGAATGTTCATTAATTATACGTTAATTAAAAATAACTTTATTTGAGACAAATGCAGACAATCAATCATGAGGACAGAAGGGTGTCTGGATGTCACTATTTTCCTAATATCACAGACGAGGATAGATTTGGAATAAATTGTAGTGGAAGATGGCTCATTTATTTATTCACTGACTTGTCAGGGAAATATGGTTAGCTACTGAAGTTACAATGAAGTATAATGCATTGAAAGAATTAAAAGTTCATTCCTGTGCAGCCAGACAACGCTCAAACCTCAATAACAAGCCCCTTGCACGTTTCACTTCAAAGCCAATTCTCAGGGGACTAACTTCGCTCCCAGGTGTGATTGTATTACACTGATATTTATGAGGTGTCCACACACAAGACACCAAAGATGTTCCGGAACAATCTACTTTTAAACAGTTTCAATGACTGTTTCATTCAGATGTATTTCAGACTATGAAGATTGCTTTTTTTTTCCACAAGCAGTGTTTGCCTTTGCTATTCTTACATTCAGCTTTGGCACAGATCAGACATGCCATTGTTCGGTTGAAGAAGTTCAAGATGCTAGCAATAGCCAAGCTGATGTCCATGTTACTTGGGTGCAGATTTAATGCAGTGAATCTTAAATACTGCAATTTAGGAATTTCTTCAGCAGCTACTTTCACGTGAGGAATCTGCATTGATAAAAATAGAAACACATTACAATAATACGCAGTAATAAGGAGATGTTACTTAATATTTAATTGATCAGCTGTGCCCTGTTCAAATTTCCCTGATATGTGTGGGCACACGCATTCAGGTGGCAGAACTTCCTGACCCTAATCAATATGCATTAAACACAATTGATTAAGAGCTAATGTTGTTTTGACCTACAAAAATTCTCATTACATTTTTATAGAAAATTATAGATTTTAGTTAAAATTAAGCACACACATTTGATGGGTTTTTAAATAAAGGAGCAGTAAAACAGATGGTTTTGATCCTGTTTGAGTAGATGCCTATTCTTTGTCGGTCATAGAAAGTGAGTTTAAGCAGGAGGTATGTAGCAAGGAAACTTGATCAGCTTTCCAGATGCATTGTTCCCAACTATTCTTCATAACTACAGGACAATTTTAACTAAATTTGTGGTTAAACACCCTAGCTTAACAATGTTTATTAAGTGATAGCATAGAACTAAAAGGAAAAGCTATTATGAAGGCAAAGTATCATGGAGACTCAGCAGATTGGGAGAAATATGAGATACAGCCAAGGGATATAAAGAAAGCAGTTGTAGTTGCAAGAGGAATGAAGAAGAAAAGGCTCGCAAATGAAAGCGGCAGACGGAAAGCATGTTGCTAAGGATAATGTGGATCTGTATTGGCAATAACATAATTAACATGATTCCTGCAGTACCCTTCCTTCCTGCTTCTTCGCTGTAACATTTGATTTCCCAAGTGTTTAATTTTTGCCTCTTATGTCTCATCTACTTGGTAACATCATCTGAAACACATCAGGTTCCACTGGGTATGTTTGCAATATCAAGTTCTACTTCACTGACTGTCTCAGTCCCTGTACTATCACTGATATTTCATGCTACTTGCCTAACATCTTGGATTGGATTAGCAGAAACTTTCTCCAAATAAAAATTGGGAAGACTGAAGCTTTGTCTTTGGTCCCCAATAAAAACTGTTGCCTCCTCACAGATTCTAACCCTCACACATTACTATTGTCTGAGGCTGCACCATTCCATTTACAATCTTGTTGTCCTGTTTAACCCCAAGTGGGTTTTTGAACTTACATCTTCTCCATCATTTGAGTGCCTACTTCCACGTCTCACATACAAGTCTGGTTGTACTACCAAAATCTTTGACCATGTTTTGTTACCTCCAGACTTGCCTACTCCAATATTGTCCTGATGCTCTCCTCTTTATAAACTTTGTAAGTTTCATTCAGCCATCACACCCCCTTGTTTGATGATCTATATTGGCTCCCAGTCTACATAGTAAATGTCTGATTTTAAAGTTCTCTTTCTTGTCTTCAAATTCCAGCAAATGCCTACCTTCTTTCAATCTCTATAATCTCCTCCTGCCCAAAGCTACTCAAGATCTCTGAGCTCTTCTAATTCTGGCCATTTGAACATTTTCAATTTTCATTGTCAAGCCATTTTTTAAAACCTACTGATTTGACTAAATTGTAGATTGTCTGCCCTAAAATCTTCTTCTGTGCCTCTGACAATGTTTTGCTTCAGATATTCTTTGGAGACATGTTGGGATATTTTTGGGGTGTTGAAGTTGCTATTTGAATGTAAGCTGTGGTTGCTGAAATAGTTGCTTCTATAAGGTTATTGAGGGATCAAAATCAGGAAAATGGAATTCATCTATAGATCAGCTGTAATTTAATTGGATTAAAAACTGAATAGTTCCTTCCAGTTGATTTTTTTTTTGTGAACAATAGTTATTACAAATCTGTTATTGCAAATACCAATGTTACCTCTTTCTCTCCGCAAATATGGCTGATAATAGAGGCAGATGCTGGGCTTGAAGAAGGGCCCAAGATGGCTACAACCCCCTTTGGCAGAATCTGACAAGCTGCAATAGAAAGAATTTCAATTAAAAGTCAGTCATCTTGATAGTATAGTCACTAACTGACTGATTTTACATTTCCAGGATTACGATCAGCTAAACACTGTGGAATTCTGCACTTCCATCCTTTCAAGAGAATTTTAAAATATAATTCAATAAATGAACAATGTAATACCCCACTTTAAACTCGAGATATAAAACATTTTTTATTTCAAGCTTTAAATTAATTTAAAACAATTCTTAAACTTTTACAAACATTTTTCTCCCACATTGTGATTTCCTTTTCAAAATCACATCAGAACTTCTTCCAGGAGGAAAGATGGAAGTAGAATTAATGGAGTGTGGGTTCATAACATTGAATCAGTGTATCAAACATCTTGAGCAAAACTGGTTAATAGCACAAGCTGGTGTGAAAAAGGTAAATGGATGAAGTTGCCTTCTACTGGATCACTCCTACACCAGGTGGTCAGAAATAGGGCTGTTTAATGATGATTCCACATGTTTAACTCCAACAAAGATTAATTCATACCATTTACAACAGGACTGGAAAGCAGTCAGGTGTGAGGTGACAGCTGTGGCAATGTTTTATTTCTGGCTTTTGAAAAAATCTTTAAAGGGTGCTTCTGTCTTGAGGAATCATCTTGTTCCACTACATACTTGCTTCCATCTCCACTGGTGGGGATGCCAATTGTATTGTGGTGATGAGCCTCCTTTTTATTGACCTACTCCTTCAATATTGTCATCTGGGTCCCAATGTTGCATTTGTAGTCTGTCACATGCATTTCCTCCTGATAATAGGATCAAGACCTAACACTGAAAACACTTAAAGGTAATTCAAATTACCCAGTCTGTGTTGTTGGATTAATCAATAAATCCATTTGTCCAGCTTAATGATGAGGCAAGACATGATTTATCCAAATCATAGTCACCAATGGCATCAGTAACCTTATATTGTTACAACACGGGGTAAACCCTCCTGCTTAATTTAAACCAGCAACACCAGAAAAGATGTACCCCGCGCAGTAATCTATGAAAATTCAAGAGGCAAGTACTATTTAAAGTAAAAATTAACAACTTTATTGCTTAAAGTATAACAGAGAATAATTATCTAACAACTATTTACAACTCCTTTCTCCAACCTTCCCCTTCTACAATAGTAGACCGATAAAACCCCTGATTAGGATTTACCAAAAAATTCAAATTTCAAAACTAGGCAGCTGTCAAACCTTCTCTTGGTATCTTCCTTGTTTTTCCTCTGCTTAGGGATTTCTGTTTCACAGGTCACTGATTGATAAAAGTACCTTCAAAAGAGCTATTTTTCAGGCAGTCTGTACATGCTGGTGGCTTAGCATTTCTCCCTCAACTGTTCACGTTTTCCCAGTCTTATTACTCCAAAGCTTTGGATTGTGTTATTGGTTTTTAATATCATCAATATACTAAATTCAAACTTGATTGGAGTTTGGCATTTTTTGGGGTATAATTTAAACTGATTGACCTAATTCAAATTTATTTTTCTTTCCAGGCAATTGGCTACACGAGCTGCTAGACCAAAAGGTTATATTGTATCTTGTTCAGAACACTTGGTGCAGTAAGGTAGTTCTGCTAGCTTTTAACTTCCTTAAAGGTGCAGTACTTCATAACAATATGTTCGGTTGTTGATGACATCAACATTAGATTCATTCTTGGGTTCTGTGCTTTTTGAAGTGAATCAAGTTAGTTTTCAGGAATATAACATTATGGGTGGAGTTGAGGAACCACAAAGGCAAAAAAACCATAATGGGAGTTATGTACAGTCCTCCCAGCAGTGGTCAGAACCAGGGGTGCAAGATGTACCAGGAAATAGATATTTTGGGCAAAAGCCCTTCATCAGGAATAAAGGCAGAGAGGCTGAAGCATGGAGAGATAAGCTAGAGGAGGGTGGGGGGTGGGGGTGGGGAGAAAGTACCATAGAGTACAATAGGTGAGTGGGGAGGGGATGAAGGTGATAGGTCAGGGAGGAGAGGGTGGAGTGAGGCGTTCTTCCTCCAGGTGTCTCGTGGTGAGGGAGCGGCGGTGAAGGTGGCCGAGGACCTCCAGGATGGGAGGGTGGGTTGTAGGGGGGTGTGGACCTGACCAGGTAGTCACAGAGGGAACGGTCTTTGCGGAAGGCGGAAAGGGGTGGGGAGGGAAATATATCCCTGGTGGTGGGGTTTTTTTGAAGGTGGCGGAAATGTCGGCAGATGATTTGGTTTATGCGAAGGTTGGTAGGTGAACACCAGGGGCGTTCTGTCCTTGTTACGGTTGAAGGGGTGGAGTCTGAGGGCGGAGGTGTGGGATGTAGACGAAACGTCGATTTCGCTGCTCCTTGGATGCGCCTGAACTGCTGTGCTCTTCCAGCACCACTGCTCCAGAATCTAGTTTCCAGCATCTGCAGCCACTGTTTTTACCAGGAAATAGATAGGGCATGTCAGAAAGGCAAGGTCACAGTGATCATGGGGGACTTCAATATGCAAATGAAGTGGGTGAATAATGTTGTCAGTGGAATCAAAGAGAGGGAATTCATGGAATGCTTACAGGATGGCTTTTTGGAACAACTTGTGATGGAGCCCACAAGGGAGCAGGCTATTCCGGACTTAGTGCTACGTAATGAGCCAGACTTTATAAAAGATCTTAAAGTAAGAGAATACTTCGGAGGCAGTGATCATAATATGATAGAGTTCAGTCTGCAGTTTGAAAGAGAGAAGGCAAAATTGGATGTAATGGTGTTACAGTTAAATAAAGGTAATTACAGGTGCATGAGAGAGGAACTGAAGAAAATCGGCTGGAGGTAGAGCCTAATGGGGAAGACAGTACAGCAACAATGGCAGGAGTTTCTGGGTGTAATTGAGGACACAATAGAGAGGTTCATTCCAAAGTAAAGAAAGATTATCCAGTGGGGAGCATGAGACAGCCATAGTTGACAAACGAAGTTAATGTATCAAAGAAAAACAGAGAGCCTATAAAGTGGCCAAGAGCACTGGGAAATCAGAAGATTGGGAAGACAACAAAATTAAACAAAGGATAACAAAAAGAGAACTAAAGAAGGACAGGATCAAGTATGGAGGTAAGCTAGCCAGTAATATTAGAAATGAGAGTAGAAGTTTATTTCAATACGTAAGAAACAAACGAGAGGCAAAACTAGAAATTGGGCCGCTCCAAACTAATGCAGGAAGCCTAGTGATGGAAGATAGGGAAATAGATGAAGAACTTAATAAGTACTTTGTGTCAGTCTTCACAGTGGAAGACATGAGTAATACCCCAACAATTAAGGACAGTCAGGGGGCAGAGTTGAGTATGATAGCCCTTACAAAAGAGAAAGTGCTAGAAAAGCTAAAAGGTCTAAAAAATTAATAAAACTCCTAGCCCCGATGGGAGTTCTGAGTTCTGAGGGAGGTGGCTGAGAAAATAGTGGAGGCATTGGTTGTGATCTTTCAAAAATCACTGAAGTCAGGGAAAGTCCCTGATGATTGAAAAATCACTGTTGTAACCCCCTTGTTCAAGAAAGGATCAAGACAAAAGATGGAAAATTATAGGCTGATTAGCCTAACCTCGGTTGTAAGTAAAATTCTAGAATCCATTGTTAAGGATGAGATTTCTAAATTCTTGGAAGTGCTGAGTCAGATTAGAACAAGTCAAAATGGATTTAGTAAGGGGAGGTTGTGCCTGATAAACCTGTTAGAATTCTTTGAAGAGGTAACAAGTAAATTAGATCAGGGAAACCCAGTGGACGTTATCTATGTAGACTTCCAAAAGGCCTTTGATAAGTGCCTCACGGGAGGCTTCTGAGTAAGGTGAGGGCCCATGGTGTTCGAGGTGAGCTACTGGCATGGATTGAGGATTAGCTGTCTGACAGAAAGCAGAGAGTTGGAATAAAAGATTCTTTATTGGGATGGCAACTAGTGACAAGTGGCGTCAGCAGGGTTTAGTGTTGGGGCTGCAGCTGTTCACTTTATATATTAATGATCTGGATGAAGGGACTGGGGGCATTCTGGTGAAGTTCACCGATGATACAACATTAGGTGGACAGGCAGGTAGTACTGAGGAAGTGGGGAGGCTACAGAAAGATTTAGACAGTTTAAGAGAATGGTCCATGAAATGGCTGATGAAATTCAACTTGAGCAAATGTGAGGTCTTGCATTTTGGAAAAACAAATACAGGCATGGACTGTTTTTTAAATGGTGAGAGAATTCATAAAGCCAAAGTACAAATGGATCTGAGAGTGCTAGTCCAGGATTCTTTAAAGGTTGACTTGCAGGTTGAGTCCGTGGCTAAGAAAACAAATGTTATGTTGTCATTTATTTCAAGAGGGTTGGAATATAAAAGCAGCAATGTGCTTCTGAGACTTTATAAAGCTCTGATTTGGCTCCATTTAGAATACTTTGTCTAGTTTTGAGCCCCACACCTCAGGAAGGACATACTGGCACTGGAGCATGTCCAGCGGAGATTCACACAATGATCCCAGGAATGGTAGGTCTAACATACGGTGAACAGCTGAGGATCTTGGGATTGTATTCATTAGAGTTTAGAAGGTTGAGGGGAGATCTAATAGAAATTTACAAGATAATGCATGGCTTAGAAAGGACGGATGCTGGGAATTTGTTTCCGTTAGGCGGGGAGACTAGGACTCGTGGGCACAGCCTTAGAATTAGAAGGGGTCAATTTAGAATGGATATGAGGAGACATTTCTTCAGCCAGAAAGTGGTGGGCCTGTGGAATTCATTGCCGCAGAGTGCAATGGAGGCCGAGATGTTAAATGTCTTCAAGTCAGAGATTGATAAATTCTTAATCTTGCAAGGAATTAAGGGATAGGTGGAGAGTACAGGTAAATGGAGTTGAAATGCCCATCAGCCATGATTGAATGGGCCGAATGGCCTTACTTCCACTCCTATGTCTTATGGTCTTGGATTTTAACATTCTTCTACTTTACCTCACCAATTATCAGCATTAATAGAACATCTGTCTACAGCAAAAGTAAAAGCCAGAGAATAAGAGGAGACTAAAGTTAAGATAGAATGGAGTGTCTTGAAGATTAACTAATTTGAAAAGGAGTCACCTGGAGTCTCACTCACAAACTGTTTTTCCATGTTGAAAGCTAATGAGTATGCCAGTTTCCCAAAGGAGTACAGTCAGAACCAAGCTTTTGGCACTACAAGTGGCCTGAATGTGCAGGAGGCAAGAAACAAGAAAGCAGTAGGGACAATGTTTGGGGATTCATTACTGAGAGGACCACACACTTCTTTGGCTGCAGATGTGACTTGAGGAATATGCAAAAATTGGCTGGTGTCAGAGTCAGGGATGTCATTGATTGGCTACAGGGCATCCTGAAGGGGGTAAATGATAAGACAGAGATCATGGTACATGTTGGTACCAATAATAATAGGTAGAATGAGGGATGATTCTTGCTTCAAGAATTCAGGGAACTCAGTAATAGATTAAAAAGCAGGACCACGCAGGTTGTAATCTCTGAATTACTCCTGGTGCTACATGCTGATGATTACAAGAATAGGATAGTATGGCAGGTGAATGTGTGCCTCAAGAGTTGATGCAGGAGGGAGTTTCAGATCCAGGGTCACTGGGACTCTTTCTGGGGAAGGTAGGACCTGTACAAGCTGGATGATCTGTACCTGAACCAAAATGGGACCAACATCCTTGCAGGTGAATTTGCTAGTGATCTTGGGGAGCAGTTTAAATTAGTTCAACAGAGACATGGCACACATGGCATTAGTATAATAGGAACACAGCATAATATATTAAAGGAATTAAGAGGGAGTTTAGCCATGTTGCATTTCAAGCGCATAAGTTGAGGCTGGATGGCTTCTAATGGTGGAAGTATTATAGGCAGCTTGGATGAGTTAAGGAGAATGGCTGGAGGTTTAGAGGGGATTTGAGGAAAATAGTTTTCACCTGGAGGATGATGGGAGTCTGGAATGCACGGCCTGAGAGGGTGGTTAAAGTGGGAAATCTCACAACCTTTAAAAGTACTTGGATAAGCACATCAAGTGTTATAACATTTAAGGCTGTGGGACAAGGCTATAGAAAGTGGGTTGAGTGTAGATAGAGTAGTTTTTGTTCATGTAGACCTGATGCATCAAAGGGCCTTTTCTGCACTGCATGATTCTATGGTTCTGTCAAAAGCAAATCCTGGAAATTTGAAATGAAAACAAACGCTGGATGACCCACAGAAAGAAGGAAGCATATGTCAGGTACAGACAGGATAGATCAAGAGAATCCTTAGAAGAGTACAAAGAAAGTGGAGTATACTTGAGAGGGAATTCAAGAGGGCAAAAGGGGGACATGAGATAGCTTTGGCAAATAGGGTTAAGGAGAATCCAAAGGGTTTTTATAAATACATTAAGGACAAAATGATAACTAGGGAGAGAATAGGGCCCCTCAAAGATCAGCAAGGCAGTCTATGTGTGGATCCACAGGAGATGGGGAGATACTAAGTGAGTATTTTGCATCAGTGTTTACTGTGGAGAAGGACATGGAAGATATAGAATGTAGGGAACTAGATGGTGATACCTTGAAAAATGTCCATATTACAGAGGAGGTGGTGATGGATGTCTTGCAATGCATAAAAGTGGATAGATCCCTAGGACCTAATCAGGTGTAGATCAGGTGAGTAAGGTTAGATCTTATGGAATACAGGGAGAACTAGCTATTTGGATACAGAACTGACTCAAAAGGTAGAAAACAGAGGGTAGTGGTGGAGGGTTGCTTTTCAGACTGGAGGCCTGTGACCAGTGAAATGCTACAAGGCTCAATGCTGGGTCCACTACATTTCTCCATCTATATAAATGATTCGGATGTGAACATAGAAGGTATTGTTAGTAAGTTTTCAGATGACACCAAAATTGGAGGTTTAATGGACAGCGAAGAGGTTACCTCAGAGTGCAACAGGATCTTGATCAGATGGACCAATGGGCTGAGGAGTGAGAGATGGTGTTTAATTTAGATAAATGTGAAGTGCTGTATTTTGGAAAAGCAAATCTATGACTCAATGACCCTATGACTCTAGTGAGGTATCTCACACAATTCTTTACTGCTCACATCTAAACATTTGCACCAATATTCTACAGCACATTGCCCCACAGCTGTGGAAATACTCATTGCTGCCAGAACTTTCCAGGTTTCCCATGATCATATTTAAAGCCCAGTCTTGTTCAAGATGAAACCCTTCAAGGCAGAAATAACCATCAACAATTTATATCATGATTGATGGAGGAAAACCAAGAAGAAAAGCTTCTGAGTGCAAATAGGTGGCACAGGTTCATTGGAGAAAGTGAGGACTGCAGATGCTGGAGATCAGAGCTGAAAATGTGTTGCTGGAAAAGCGCAGCAGGTCAGGCAGCATCCAAGGAGCAGGAGAGCCGACATTTCGGGCATGAGCCCTGAAGAAGGATGCTGCCTGACCTGCTGCACTTTTCCAGCAACACATTTTCGGCACAGGTTCATTGCACAGATCTCAGTCAGTTCCTTCAAATCTGCTCACTGATGCTCAGGTTGGGTTCTGCCAGGCCCACTCAACTCCTGACCTCATGACAGCCAAATGTGGACAAAAGAGCTAAATTTCAAAGGTGAGGTGACAGTGGCAGACTTTGACATCAAGGTTGCATTCAACTCAATGCGGTATTGAGGAGCCTTAGCAAAACTGGAGTCAATAGGAATTTGGGGGAAAACTCTCCGCTAATTGAAGTCATACCTGGCATGAAAAAAGATGGTTGTGGTTACTGAAGGTCAGTCATCTCAGTTCCAGGACATCTCTGCAGGACTACCTCAGGACAGTGTCCTAGGGCCAACTATCTTCAGCTGCTTCATTAATAACCTTCACTCCATCGCAAGGTTAGAAGTGGGAATGTTTGCTGATGATTGCACAATGTTCAGCACCATTCACTATTCCTCAGATACTGAAACAGTTCATGTTCAAATGCAGACTATATTCAGGCTTGGGCTGAAACATGGCACACAAGTGCTAGACAATGATCATCTCTAAAAAGGTAAAATCTAATCATTACTTCTTGACATTCAATGGCATTCCCCTTCACTGAACACCCTACTATCAACATCTTGTAGATTACCATTCATCAGACACTGAACTGGAGTAGCCATATAAACTCAATTGGTATAAGAGCTGGTCAGAGGCTCAGAATCTCTGACTCCCCAAAGCCTGTCCACTACCTACAAGGCACAAATCAGAAGTACGATACAGTATTCTCCACTTCCCTGTGTAAGTGCAGCTCCAACAACACTCAAGAAATTCATTCAGTATTAAAAAGCCTGCTTAATTGACATCTATAAATATTCACTCCCTCCACCACAAAAGGTCATGAGCAGCAATGTGTACCATTTAAAAATTCAATGTAGAAATTCACCAAAGATCTTTAAACAGCATCTTCCAAACCCAAGACTGCTGCATTCTAGGACAAGGGCAGCATATATTTGAAAACACTCTGACCTGCCCATCCAAGACACTCACAATCCTGACCAGGATATAAATTGATGTTACTTCAATGTCATTGTTCAAAGTTTGTGAGAAGATATGTAGCTCGGGTGCTCGTTGTTGTGGTTCTGTTTGCTGAGCTGGGAATTTGTGTTGCAGACGTTTCATCCCCTGTCTAGGTGACATCCTCTGTGCTTGGGAGCCTCCTATGAAGTGCTTCTGTGATATTTCCTCCGGCATTTGTAGTGGTTTGAATCTGCTGCTTCCGGTTTTCAGTTCCAGCTGTCCATTGCAGTGGCCGGTATATAGGGTCCAGGTCGATGTGCTTATTGATTGAATCAGTGGATGCGTGCCATGCCTCTAGGAATTCCCTGGCTGTTCTTGTCCTATAATAGTAGTGTTGTCCCAGTCGAATTCATGTTGCTTATCATCTGCGTGTGTGGCTACTAAGGACAGCTGGTCATGGCGTTTTGTGGCTAGTTGGTGTTCATGGATGGGGATCATTAGCTGTCTTCCTGTTTGTCCTATGTAGTGTTTTGTGCAGTCCTTGCATGGGATTTTGTACACAACATTGGTTTTGCTCATGCTGGGTATCGGGTCCTTCGTCCTGGTGAGTTGTTGTCTGAGAGTGGCTGTTGGTTTGTGTGCTGTTATGAGTCCTAGTGGTCGCAGTAGTCTGGCTGTCAGTTCGGAAATGCTCTTGATGTATGGTAGTGTGGCTAGTCCTTTGGGTTGCGGCATGTCTTCGTTCCATTGTCTTTCCCTTAGGCATCTGTTGATGAAATTGCGCAGGTATCCGTTTTTGGCGAATACATTGTTTAGGTGTTGTTCTTCCTCTTTTTGCAGTTCTGGTGTACTGCAGTGTGTTGTGGGCCTTTTGAATAGTGTCTTGATGCAACTTCTTTTGTGTGTGTTGGGGAGGTTGCTTTCATAGTTCAGGACTTGGTCTGTGTGTGTGTAGGACTCATAACAGCACACAAACCACACACACAGACCAAGTCCTGAACTACGAAAGCAACCACCCCAACACACACAAAAGAAGTTGCATCAAGACACTATTCAAAAGGCCCACAACAGACTGCAGTACACCAGAACTGCAAAAAGAGGAAGAACAACACCTAAACAATGTATTCGCCAAAAACGGATACCTGCGCAATTTCATCAACAGATGCCTAAGGGAAAGACAACGGAACAAGGACATGCCGCAACCCAAAGGACTAGCCACACTATCATACATCAAGAACATTTCCGAACTGACAGCCAGACTACTGCGACCACTAGGACTCATAACAGCACACAAACCAGGTGAATACTGTTTTGCACTGAGAGGTTACAAGCATCTGTCATATGACTAGCTAGCAGTCTCAGAGTGTACAGGAAAATTGAAAATACGTAATATTTGGCTGTGAAATAGATACCTGAGTTGGTTGCTATTTTGACAACAATTCGAATTTCGCCAATCAATTTAAATTATGCCCCAGGATACTAAAACCAATCAATATTGAATTTATTGTTTTGCCAACATTGAATCAATGAGACAGTCCGATGTTAGGGGGATAACAAAGGCAGGCAATTTGAAAGTTAGACAGAGCAACTGCCGTCGAGCGAGTAACTGCCATCAGGAAAGACTGCCATTCAAAAACACTCCCTATCAAAGGTACTTTTTCAAATGAAGCATTTTCACAGTAAAAGAAAGAAGATAACCCATGGAGATCTTCAGACAAAAGAAGACAGACACTGCAGACAACAGCCACTGTATGGTTTTGAAATTAAGTGGATGTAATCTTAAGTGTGTTATTGGAACAGTGTATTGTTATAGAGTTGGAGGCAGTTAAAGCAATTAAGAGAAAGAGGAGCTTACAGTTGTGAATAGTTGTTGTTTAATGTTCACTTTTAGAGTTAAGAAATAAATTGATATTATTTTCTTTAAATAGTGGAATTTGGGAATTCTCTGTCACTCATATTTTAACAGATCATGAGGCGTGGTGAGCTTTTCTGGGTGTTTGGTTTAATTAGCAGAAGAGATCATTGTTGTGCCGTAACACATTTCATCAATTGACAGCACAGGTGACCTTGTGTGTAATGTAAGTCATCTGCTTACTTCAAAATTATGTCTTTGGGTCACAGTTCAAAATTACTTCCTGATATCTTCAAAAATATTTACTTTCATAGAACAGAAACCACACATCAATTTTCCAATGATTTCAAAATGCAAATTTCTAATATATTATAAATGTTAATTGCACTACGATTGGCTGAGAAATGCTCAATCTTTCACCGTGGACTGCCGCTGTCTTCTTTCTCATGGACTGTGGGTTGGAAGTGGGCTAGTGGCAGTTAAATGAGAGCTGGGACTTAAAATGCCAAAGCATTAAAACTTATATCAGTCAGTGCATTTCAAACTCAGTCCACCTGAAATTGTTAACACCATGTTTTCTACTGAAGTGAGACAAAGGACAGACTTGTTTGGGTACCTACTAGTTTCTGCTGTTTCATATTCACTGTCTCGCAGTAGCTCAAACAGGTCAACATCTAGCCTTGCCTTTTCAGATTGTTCCACCATGTGGTTGATGTGGTTTTTCGCAAGAGTAATGGCAAGTCTTTCACCTCTACTGCACTCCATTGGATCATCTAGAATTGCAGCTGGAAAACACAAATTCAAGAACTGACCTTAATGACTATTTTGTTTCTCTGAACATTGGAGAGCAGCTCAAGTTTTATTTGCTAATTATTCTTTTAGATTATGTAGGTTGAAAGACCCATCCTTTCTCAGTTCAGTTTCTTCTTGCATTGATTTAATTGCTGTCTGACCTAAATATTTAAGGCAGGAGAATAATGAGGTGGTTCAAGAAGGGGAAGGTAGGGGCAATCCCACTGAAGCAGACCTCATAGGAAAAACCTCATAGGCTGTAATTGTTCAATTTCAGGGCCTCTTAACTCTCCCCAGTCAATACTACATATTATTATTCCCTTATTCATGATTTACTAATTAATTCACCAAAACAATCACAGAGATCCTAGTGAAGTGATAATGCCCATTGATGGCATCTAGTTACAAATGTCATCCAATATAGATGCAGCATGGCCCATTAATACACAGCACAGCAACAACAGAGCTCAGAATGTATAATTAATTAACATGCATCCTATAGGTGATTGCATTATGACTACTGTATTAAACAAACTGGAAAGTACATATTTTACTTTAACAGAACAGTGCAATATTGTTAATCTGTTAGAAAAATATACCATTGGTTACTTATAAAACTTTGCAAATGATAACACAGATCTTGGTGAGTACCTCAATAACATGTTCTGCAAATTGTACCACATATACATTGAAATAACTCTATAGAGATAAGTATCCCATCACCAAGTGACCCTTTGTTTACATGTTGAAGGAGCTTGACACTGATCCAGCTCCCTCAGAGCCAGCTGTCAGAGTGTAAAGATGCCTGACATTCCTTTTTTTTAAATCTGTCAGTCCAGGCTCTTTGATTGGAACAGGTTAACAGCCCCAATCAGGGGAATCATATTCTATGAGGTCCACCTGACTCACCTTGTTACAATCATTACATTCACAGTGATTGCAAATCATACCTGGGGAACAGTTCAGTATTTTCCAATATTGCAATCTTGGTTGCAAGAAAAGCTTTCAGGTTTTTATTTCATATATGTCAACTAGCTGTTTTGTGTAAAAAGACCGATCACTTCTCTGATAATGTCCACATTATTTCATTATCATTCATTATCTCAAGGAATAGTACAGGAGATTGGATGGGCTAAATGATTTACTTCTGCTCCTAAGGCCTATTAATGGAAAAATGTAGAATAGAGAGGTTGTGGGAAAGAAAGGGGAGGAGAGAGGAAGGTCCCATTCATTTGCTGCTGGCTAAGTGGGTGCGCAAACACACATACATGTACACGTGCACACAATACCTCAGCCCCCAACCCACCACCTCCACCCACCAACCCTCATCCACCGCCCCCACCCCAACCACCGACATGACACTGACTGATCTCGTGCTAAACAATTTAGTATTACTGGACATGAATTTCCAGATCCCTGGCAGTATCTTGTGGTGCTGACATGAGATGACAGCTGGGTGCAGCCTGAATGATATATCTCTCAAGCATGCTCTGGCCTTGTTGTCAGCAGTGACTCCCTGCTGTTCTTTAATTCTTGCAGCTATGGTGTGGAGGTGCCAGTGTTGGACTGGGGTGGATAAAGGCAGAAGTCACATGACACCAGATTAAAGTCTAGCTGGTTTATACGAAATCAGAAGCTTTTGGAGCCTAGTTCCTTTTGTCAGGTGAAGTGAGAGAGAAGAGCACACAGACACTATTTATAAACAGAGATATCAAGGACAGAGAGAGCAAAAGATCATACAACTTCTGTGAGTGGAGTGTTGAATAATAAGACTCTGCAGCTTACCAAGAGTGTTAGATGGTGTGAGTAAAGTGACAACAGCTGACTAACAGAGAAGGGATGACCTATAATCTGATTAAATGAGGCAGAGAAATAATTACAAAATGTTACAAGAAGATAGGAGGATGAATGGTCTTGACCACTGAGGTGTTCCCTGACTGGGAGGAACATTCCTGTCACCCTCCGATCTTCGGGTAAACGTCCACCAAAGTGGACTTTGAGATACACACCACACAAAATTGCCATCAGAAACTGATGGTTGTGTTCCCTCTCATGAAATTGGCCTCCACTGTGATCTTGGGTTCATGTTGTGCTATATGTGACCCCACCACACTGTTCTGTAAAATCTTCCTACTGTCCTGATTCAACACCATCATCTTGATAAATTGTTATGATCTCTCTTCCTTAATTAGTTTGCATGGTTTTGGATTACTTATGATCTTGGTTACACCCTTGGCACGTGACTCTTAAACCTATCATGTTATTCCAGTCATTTAGTTCGTCTCCAGCACCACTTTATTTTTAAATTTTTGTAATTATCTTTCTATCCCATTTAATCAGATTATAAATCATCCCTTTGCTTATTATTCAGCTATTAACATTTTACTCCCACCATCTGACACATTTGATCATCTACAGAGACTTATTATTCAAAGCTCCACTCACACCAGTTATATGATCTTTTGCTCTCTCTGTCCTTGAAGGGGCTGTGCTCCAAAAGCTTGTGATTTTAAATGAACCTGTTGGACTATAACCTGGTGTCATGTGACTTCTGACTTTAATTCTCGTCAATAGCAACTCTGCTCGAAATCTTCAGACAGTTTTGTCCTTCTGGGTTTTTTTAAAAAGCTTACCAGAAAACCGTGAAGCTGCCCAAAGATCTTTCCTAGTGTCAACTAGGGTTGGTTTTTCTTTTAGTTGCATGGGAAATGTGTATAACACATTATATTGTAGAATATGAATTTCAAAATATAAACAGGTGGATGGGGTCAGTTCTGTGAAGATTTTCAAAGTTCAAATCTGAAACCAGAGTTCAGTTCCAAAGATAGAGCAGTTTGTTTGAGCAGGAGAATGAAGTCAGTTCAGTTTATACAGTTATAGGGGACTCAATTGTAAGGGCAATAGACAGTATCTGATCCAAGGCAAAAACATACTGCTTCACCAAGAAAATAAGAGGTCTGAGAATTGGGAGCAGTTTAGAATTTAGCAAAGAAGAACAAAGGGATTGATTAAGAAGGTGAAAATACAGTGCAAAAGTAAGTTTACAGGGAACATAAAGACTGATACTAACAGTTTCTATACGTATGTGAAGAGAATGAGATTGGTGAACATAAATGTCGCTCCACTACAGACAGAAATGGGGGAATGTATAATCGGGGACAAAGAAATGGCTGAGCAACTGAATACATACTTTGGTTCTGTCTTCACAGAATAGGATGCAAATCAGATTCCAGAAATGTTGGAAAATGCAAGACTTAATGAGAGGGAGATCAATAGGGTTAGAGAAATGGTGCTGGGAACATTGTGGTATTGAAGATGGATAAATCTCAAGGGCTTGATAATCTACATCCCAGAGTACTAAAGGAAGTGGCTCTAGAAATAGTGGATGCATTATTGGTCTTCTTTGAGGACTCTTTAGACTCTGGATCAGTCCTTGCAGATCGATGGGTCAATTCAATTTTCAAGAAGAAAGAAAACAGTGAATATAGACCAGTAAGCCTAACATCGATAATGGTGAACATTTTCAAATCCATTATCAAGGATCTTGTAGTGGAGCATTTTGAAAGCAGTGGCAGAATCATACAGAGTCAGCTTGGATTTATGAAGGGGAAGTTATGCTTGACAAATCTGTTGGAATTCTATGAAGATATAATGAGTAGAGTTGACAAGGGGGATCCAGTCGATTTTTTACATTTGGATTTTCAGAAAACATTTGACAAAGACCCACATAAAAAATTATTGTGCAAGATTACAGCACATGGGATTGGGGGAAGTATCGTGAGATGAATAAGAAACTGGTTGGCAGACATGAAATAAAGAACAGGAATTAATGGGTCCTTTTCAAATGATTCCTGAAGAAAGGGTCATGCCCGAAACGTCGATTCTCCTGCTCCTTGGATGCTGCCTGACCTGCTGCTCTTTTCCAGCAACATATTGCCCTTTTCAAATCAGCAGACAGTAACTAGTGGGGTGCCACAGGGATTGATGTGAGGACTCCAGCTATTTACAATATACATATATATATAAATTATTTGGATGAGGGAACAAAATGTAACATCTCAAAGTTTGCAGATGATACCAGATTGGGTGGGAGGGTAAACTGTGATGATGATGCAGAGATCCTTCAGCAGGATCTGAACAGGTTAGATGAGTGGGCACATCAATGGCAGAGGCAGTATAATTTGGATAAATGTGAGGTTATTCACTTTGGAAGCAAAAACAAGAAGGTGGATTACTACATGAATGGTTGTAAATTGGGAGAGGGGAGTGTACAGCAGGATCTGGGTGTCCTTGTGCACCACTTGTTGAAGGTAGGCATGCAGATGCAGCAGATGGTAAAGAAGGAAAATGGTACGTTAGCCTTCATTGTGAGAGATCTTGAGTACAGGTGCAGAGATGTGTGTTGTTGCAGTTATACAGGGCCTTGGTAAGGCCATACCTAGAATACTGTGTGCAGCTTTGGTCTCCTTTTCTGAGGAAGGCTGCTCGTGCTTTTAAAGGAGTGCAGTGAAGGTTTACCAGGCTGATTCTGGGGATGGTAGGTACGAGGAGAAATTGACTCAGCTAAGATTGTTTTTGGTGGAGCTCAGATGAATGGGGTGGGAGGGGGGATCTCATAGAGACTTATAAAATTCTAAAAGGACTAGGCAGGATAGATGCTGGGAGGATGTTCCTGATGGTGGATGTGTCCAGAACCAGGGATCACAGTCTGAAGATTTGGGGTAGACCATTTAGGATGGAGATGAGGAGACATTTCTTTATCTAAGGAGTGGTGAGCTTGTGGAATTCATTACCACAGGAAGTAGCTGATGCCAAAACATTGAATGTATTCAAGAGGTAGCCAGATAAAGCACTTAGGACAAATGGAATCAAAGGTTATGGGGAGAAAGCAGGATTAGGCTACTGAGTTGGATTATCAACCATGATCATGATGAATGGTGGAGCAGGCTCGAAGGGCCAAATGGTCTCTTCCTGCTCCTATCTTCTATGCTTCAGAGGAACAAGAATCTCTGCAGAAATTGTTTCTAGTCAGTGGAGCTTCCATATCAAAGAGTCTGGACATATTAACACAAAGGTAGTCTATTCCAAATTTATAGATTCTTGACTAACAAGTTGGTCATCAGGATATAGGCAGGAATGTGGAGCTGAGGCCACAGTCGGATCAGCCATAGTCATATTGAATGGCAAAGTAGGCATGAGGGGCTGAATGGAGTAACTTCAGTTTCTATTTCTTTGGTTCATTTGTATGTTCAGAAAGCTAGTTAGCAAATAATAGAAATGTTGCCAATCTTTACACACTTTGACATGTTCCAAATATTCATCATTTAAACCAAATACAGTTTTAGTCTCAGTTTATTTATGGAGTATTTAAATAAATTCCAGTTAATGTCCACCATTTGAACAGAATTAAACACAACTAATAAGGAGTTAACATGTTAATTCTCCCCCATAATAGGTTGTAGTTTCAGGGGGGCAATGTGAATTTTCAATAAAGAGATTGAAGGATTTTCGTCCAGAAATGGTGCCAAGGTCTTGGAGTTAGGGTGAGTAAATAAAATTCAGGTATGGATATGGGATGGTCTGAATGAAGAGTGGAATAGGTTTAAGTGACTGATTGGTCTCATAGAAACAAAGATAGGAGCAGGAGTTAGCCATTTGGCCATTTGAACCTATTCTGTATTTATTATGATCATGGCTGATCATCCAACTCAGAGGCCTGCGCTTTCCCCTATATCTTTTGATCCCTTTAGTCCAAGTGTTATATCCAACTTCTTTTTGAAGTCATATAATGCTTCAGCTTCAACTGGTTTCTGTGGCAGCGAATTCCTTAAGGTCACCGCTCTCTGGGTGAAGATATTTCTCCTCATCTCAGTCATAAATGGTTTACCTCATATCCTCGGGACTATGATCCCTGACTCTGGACTGATCTGCCATCGGGCACATCCTTCCTGCATCTACTCTGTCCAGTCCTACTCAAATTTTCTAGGTTTATAATGAGATTCCCCCGCATGCTTCTGAAGTGCAACACATATAATCCTAACCAATTCAACCGGTCCACACATCAATCCTGCCATTACAGAAGTCAGTTTGGTAAATCATTGCTGTATTTCCTCTAGAGCAGGAACATCCTTCTTAGATAAGGAGGCTAAAACTGCACACCATACACCAGATAGAACATAGAACATAGAACATAGAAAAATACAGCGCAGGACAGGCCCTTTGGCCCTTGATGTTGCACCCACCCAAGCCCACCTAAGCTACACTAGCCCACTATCCTCCATATATAATGAGCTCTCACCAAGGCCTTGTGTAATTGCAACAGGATGTTCCACCACTGTACTCAAATAATCTCAATATGAAGATGATACCAACATACCATCAGCCTTCTTGACTCCTAGTACACTGCATGATCACTCAGCCAACTTGTCCAAATCACACAGATGCATGTCTGCATCCTCTTTACAGCTCACCCTTCCACCTAAATTTGCATCATCTGCAAATTTAGAAATTTGCATTTAATCCCATCATCTAAATTCTAAGTAATATTGAGAATAGCTGGTGTCCAAGCACCATCCCCACACTACCCCTCCAGTCAAGGTGAGCACTTCGGGGACAGTGACCACAACTCGGTGACTTTTACTTTAGTGATGGAGAGGGATAAGTGTGCGCCGCAGGGCAAGAGTTATAGCTGGGGGCAGGGAAATTATGATGCAGTGAGGCATGACTTAGGATGTGTGGATTGGAAAAACGGGCTTCAAGAGAAAAACACTAATGAGATGTGGGAATTGTTCAAGGAGCAGCTACTACGTGTCCTCGATAGGTATGTACCAATCAGGCATGGTGTAAAGGGCCTTGTGAGGCAGCCGTGGTTTAGTAAGGAATTGGAATCCCTTGTGAAAGGGAAGAAGGCGGCATATGTAAAGATGAGGCGTGAAGGTTCAGTTGGGGTGATAGAGAGTTATAAGGTAGCCAGGAAGGATCTAAAGAGAGAGCTAAGAGAAGCGAGAAGGGGACATGAAAAGTCTTTAGCTGGTAGGATTAGGGAAAACCCAAAGGCTTTCTATAGGTATGTCAGGAATAAAAGGATGACTAGGGTAGGTATCGGTCCAGTCAAGGATAGTAGTGGGAAGTTGTGTGTGGAGGCGGAGGAGATTGGAGAGACACTAAATCAATACTTTTCATCAGTATTCACTCAGGAACAGGACACTGTTGCTGATGTGAATATGGAGTCACAAATGATTAGAATGGATGGCCTGGAAATATGCAGGGAAGAGGTTCTGGGAATATTGGAGAGGATGAAAATAGATAAGTCTCCTGGGCCTGATGGCATTTACCCTAGGATCCTATGGGAAGCTAGGGAGGAGATAGCAGAGCCATTGGCCTGGATTTTTATGTCGTCATTGTCAACGGGAATAGTACCAGAGGACTGGAGGATAGCGAATGTGGTCCCCTTGTTCAAGAAAGGGAGTAGGGATAGCCCTAGTAACTATAGGCCAGTGAGTCTGACTTCAGTGGTGGGCAAAGTCTTAGAGAGAATGGTAAGGGATAAGATTTATGAACATCTGGATAGGAATAACGTGATCAAGGATAGCCAGCATGGTTTTGTGAAGGGCAGGTCGTGCCTCACAAACCTTATTGAGTTCTTTGAGAAGGTGACTAAGGAAGTGGACGAGGGTAAAGCAGTAGATGTTGTGTATATGGATTTTAGTAAGGCGTTCGATTAGGTTCCCCATGGTAGGCTAATGCTAAAACTACGGAGGTATGGCATTGAGGATACATTAGAGGTTTGGATTAGGAATTGGCTGGCTGGAAGGAGACAGAGGGTAGTAGTTGATGGACTATGTTCATCTTGGAGTGCAGTTACTAGCGGTGTACCACAAGGATCTGTTTTGGGACCATTGCTTTTTGTTATCTTTATAAATGATCTAGAGGAAGGGCTTGAAAGCTGGGTAAGCAAGTTTGCGGATGACACAAAAGTCGGTGGAGTTGTGGATAGTGAGGAAGGAAGTGGTAGGTTACAGCGGGATATAGATAAGTTGCAGAGCTGGGCAGAAATGTGGCAAATGGAATTCAATGTAGCTAAGTGTGAAGTCATTCACTTTGGTAGGAGTAACAAGAAGATGGATTACTGGGCTAATGGTAGGCTACTTGGTAGTGTGGATGAGCAGAGGGATCTTGGTGTCCATGTACACAGATCTCTGAAAGTTGCCACCCAGGTAAATAGTGCTGTGAGGAAGGCATATGGTGTACTGGGCTTTATTGGTAGAGGAATTGAGTTCCGGAGTCCTGAGGTCATGTTGCAACTGTATAAGACTCTGGTGCGGCCTCATCTGGAGTATTGTGTGCAGTTTTGGTCGCCATACTATAGGAAGGATGTGGAGGCATTGGAACGAGTGCAGAGGAGGTTTACCAGGATGTTGCTTGGAATGGTAGGAAAATCTTATGAGGAAAGGCTGAGGCACTTGGGGCTGTTCTCATTGGAGAAGAGAAGGTTTAGGGGAGATTTGATAGAGGTGTATAAGATGATTAGGGGTTTAGATAGGGTCGACACTGAGAACCTTTTACCACTAATGGAGTCAGGTGTTACTAGGGGACACAGCTTTAAATTAAGGGGTGGTAGGTATAGGACAGATGTTAGGGGTAGATTCTTTACACAGCGGGTTGTGAGTTCATGGAATGCCCTGCCAGTAGCAGTGGTGAACTCTCCTTCTTTATGGTCATTTAAGCGGGCATTGGATAGGCATTTGGAAGTTATTGGGCTAGTGTAGGTTAGGTAGGATTCGGTCGGCGCAACATCGAGGGCCGAAGGGCCTGTACTGCGCTGTATCTTTCTATGTTCTATGTTCTATGTTCAATGCCTGCCATTCAAAAAAGAGAATTCTCCTGTTCCCACCTGCTTCAAATGTCAACAAAATATTGAGCAGATTAGATTCCAATTCTAGGCACCAAATCTTTGGTTTTTTTTTCATATCTGCAGAGCTCTCCAGATTAGAGGAGCTTGCATTCCTTTTTTCCATTCCAAGGTGCAGTCTTAAGTCAAGAAACTTCATATTTACCAAGCACCATGTTTTACACAAACGTTAATATTTCACACCATCATAATCATATTAGCTTCCAGTCCACATCTCACTAAGGCATTTGGTCATGAAAATGGATCCAGAAGACTGCACATCAAAACACTGATTGACTTCATTCAAGTTACTTTCATTTGGATGAAGGGTCACTGGACTCAAAACGTGAACTCTGCTTTCTCTGCACAGATGTTGCCACATCAGCTGAGTTTCTCCAGCAATTTCTGTTTTTGTTTCAGGTCTCCAGCATCCAGAGTTTTTTTGTTTTATTATTAGATTCCCTACAGTGCAGAAACAAGTCCACACCAACCATCCGAAGAGTAACCCACCCAGACCCATTCACCTACTCCCTACTAATGCACCTATCAATACGGGCAATTTAGCATGGTCAATTCACCTGACCCACACATCTTTGGACTGTGGGAGGAAACCCACACAGACACAGGGAGAATGTGCAAACTCCACGCAGTCGTCCAAGGCTGAAATCGAACCCAGGTCCCTGGCACTGTGAAGCAGTAGTGCTAACCACTGAGCCATTTTATTTTAAGTTACTTTCATTGCCAGCTCAGGAGACTCAATGTCAGAGGAGTGAGGGTAACAACTTTTCCTTCCTCTCTGATGCTTCAGAAAAAGTTCAGGGATGGGAAAGAAGAGTCAAACTAGGTGGTGAGAGAAAGCTGCGGCTGACTCCCTCGTCAGGTCCACACCCCCCACCAACCACTTCCTCGTCAGGTCCACACCCCCCACCAACCCAACCTCCACTCCCGGCACCTTCCCCTGCAACCGCAGGAAATGTAAAACTTGCGCCCACACCTCCTCCCTCACTTCCCTCCAAGGCCCCAAGGGATCCTTCCATATCCGCCACAAGTTCACCTGTACCTCCACACACATCATCTATTGCATCCGCTGCACCCGATGTGGCCTCCTCTATATTGGGGAGACGGGCCGCTTACTTGCGGAACGCTTCAGAGAACACGTCAGGGACGCCCGGACCAACCAACCCAACCACCCTGTGGCTCAACACTTTAACTCTCCCTCCCACTCCACCGAGGACATGCAGGTCCTTGGACTCCTCCACCGGCAGAACATAACAACACGACGGCTGGAGGAGGAGCGCCTCATCTTCCGCCTGGGAACCCTCCAACCACAAGGGATGAACTCAGATTTCTCCAGTTTCCTCATTTCCCCTCCCCCCCACCTTGTCTCAGTTAGTTCCCTCAACTCAGCACCGCCCTCCTAACCTGCAATCCTCTTCCTGACCTCTCCGCCCCCACCCCACTCCAGCCTATCACCCTCACCTTGACCTCCTTCCACCTATCACATCTCCATCGCCCCTCCCCCAAGTCCCTCCTCCCTACCTTTTATCTTAGCCTGCTTGGCACACTCTCCTCATTCCTGATGAAGGGCTTATGCCCGAAACGTCGAATTTCCTATTCCTTGGATGCTGCCTAACCTGCTGTGCTTTAACCAGCAACACATTTTCAACGGTGAGAGAAAGCTGGGTGAGCAGAACAAAAAGGCAAGTTATAAAACTGAGGTAACAGGAGAAAGAAGAAGAGCGAGCATAAATGGGTAAGGGAAAAAGGGGATGAGTGTCAAAGAGAAAACAAATGGAGGACTAGTGGGGTGTTCCTCTAAAACTAGCGGAGAAAGCTTAATCTTTGCTTTCCCAAGGCATCATGGCCTGAGTGCCAAACAGACTACTTACAATATGCAAGCAGAATTACATTATTCTGTAGGTTTTCTGTAAATTTACAATCTACTCTAATTGGGAAATCAGTTGCAGGGTTTTAAATGACCAGGCCAGAACCCCTCAAAACATTTCAAGAAAGTAGCCCAGACCCGAACTTTGCTAATTCTTTTAAGCAGGTGTAACTAGATTTTCCAGGAGAGATGCAACTGGCCCAACCACCTAGTTTTAAACAAAACAGAATGTATTTACAAGATTACCGAATGAAATACAAACAAACGAGAAAAGAATACAGAATAACCTAACCAATTCGAAAACTCAACAGATTATCCCAGCTTAATGATACTGTTCCAAATACTTGCAACAATCCCTCTAAATACCCCTTAGCATAAAAAAGTAAAATCAAACACAGGTTCCTGCAGAAGAGAGAGAGATGGCAGCATGGAACACCCTCTTCCATGTAGCTTTCTTGGACCAGCAGCCTCAAAACTGCCTGCCTGCCTCCTTTCAGTGAATAGCCAGGCTGCCAAAACCAAACCAAACCGAGAAAAGCTGAGCTGGGAGAACTGGCCACTCTCCTATCATTGTACAATTTTTTAAAAAATCTTTAAAGTCTTTTGCCTGAGGCAGTATCTGTAAGCTATAATCAAATTGGCCCTAAAACCTATCGAAAGCCAGACATTTTGGATTCGCTGCTTTTATGATGTCTCTGGAAAAAAAGGCCAAGGACAGCATAATCTTGTTAAAGGAGCAGCATCGTCACATCCTCCCCCCTTTAAAAAAAAGAGCCATCAATATCCAAAGATGACTTCATTTTAAAACCCTTTAATCTTGAACTGTTAGTACTATATAACACAAATATACATTACACTGACAGTAATCATGCAAACGTGCTACTGCATTGTTTTAATCCTGCCACAGAATGTTTCAGTTTCTCATTCAAGCCTTGACAATGCGTCGGCAATCACACTTTCTTGTCCTGCCACATGCACAATTTTCAAATTGAAATTCTGTAACAACAAACTCCATCTAAACAGTCTGGCATTTTTGTCCTTAAATTTCTCTACAAACTTCAGTAGGTTCTAACCAGTATATACGATTGTCTCAGATACATTACTGGTGACTTTCTCAACTGTCGAATATTTCTGTTGATGAATGTTCAATTTCCTGGAGAAATACCCAATAGGTCTTTCTATCTTCACATTGTCTTCTCGTAAGAGCACAGCAGCAACACCCACATCAGTTCCATTGATAGCCACCTTGACTGGCTTTGTGTATTTAGGTGTAGCTAACACTGGGGCAGTGGTTAACTCAGCTTTCAGGCTGTCAAGTGCCTGCTGACTGAAACTTCTGGCCTTTCTTGAGCAATTCAGGGAGTGGAGCAACCACACTGCTAAAATTTGGTACGAATTTTCAATAAAATCCACTCAATCCCAGGAACCGTAGTACTGCTCTTTTTGTCAATGGTATGGGTAACTCCCAATTACCTTTGTTTTTGCATCCCATGGGGCCATTTGTCCATGTTCAGTAACATGGCCCAGGAAGGTGACTTGGGCTTTAGCAAATGCATTTTTGATTAGATTAGATTCCCTACAGTATGGAAACAGGCCCTTTGGCCCAACAAGTCCACACCAACTCTCTGAAGAGTAGCCCACTCAGACCCATTCCCCTACTTTATATTTACCCCTGACTAATGCACCTAACACTATGGGCAATTTAGCAAGGCCAATTCACCTGAACTACACATCTTTAGATTATGGGAGGAAAGCATTTTATCCTTATATAAAAAGCAAGTTGGTAACTAGAGAAAGGATTGGTCCACTAAAGGATAATGAAGGAAGGTTGTGTGTCGAACCTGAGAGAATGGGTGAGATTCTGAATGATTACTTTGCATCAGTGTTCACTGAGGAGAGGAACATGAATCTTGAGATTAGAGATAGAAGTTTTATTAGTCTGGATCACATTGGCATAAGTAGGGAAGATGTGTTGGGTAGGCTAGGGGTTATTAAGGTGGACAAATCCCCAGGACTGAATGGGATGTATCCCAGGTTGCTGAGGGAGGCGAGAGAGGAAATAGCTGGGGCCCTGACAGATATGTTTGTGGCATCCTTAAATGCAGATGAGGTGCCGGAGGACTGGAAGTTGTCCCCCTGTACAAGAAGGGTAATAGGGATATTCCGGGTAACTACAGACCAGTGACCCTGATGTCGGTGATGGGAAAGTTGCTGGAGAGGGTACTGAGGGATAGGATCTATTTATATTTAGAAAAGAATGGGTTTATCAGTGATAGTTCTTTGAGGAAGTCACAAAGTTGACAGATGAAGGAAGGGCCCTTGATGTCATACACATGGACTTTAGTAAGGCGTTCGATAAGGTTCCCCATGGTAGACCAACGGTAAAGTGAAGTCACATGGTGTGCAGGGTGTTCTATCTAGGTGGATAAAGAACTGGTTGATCAACAGGAGACACAGAGTAGTAGTTGAAGGGAGTTTCTCGAAATGGAGAAAGGTGACCAGTGGTGTTCCACAGGGGTCAGTGTTGGGGCCACTGTTGTTTGTAATATACATAAACGATCTGGAAGAGGGCACTGTTGGTATGATCAGCAAGTTTGCAGATGACACGAAGATTGGTGGAGTAGCAGAAAGCATAAGGGACTGTCAAAGAATACAGGAGGATATAGATAGGCTGGAAAGTTGGGCGGAAAAATGGCAGATGGATTTCAATCCAGACAAATGTGGGGTGATGCATTTAGGCAAGACCAATTCTAGAGCGAATTATACAATGAACGGAAGAGCTTTGGGAAAAGTTGATGGGCAGAGAGATCTGGGAGTGCAGGTCCATTGTACCCTGAAGGTTGCTGCACGGGTGGATAGAGGGGTCAAGAAGGCATATAATATGCTTGCCTTCATTGGATGGGGTGTTGAGTATAAGAGCTGGCAAGTCATGTTAAAATTATACAGGACGTTGGTTTGGCCGCATTTGGAATACAGAACATAGAACATTACAACGCAGTACAGGCCCTTCGGCCCTCAATGTTGCGCCGACCTGTCATACCAATCTGAAGTCCATCTAACCTACACTATTCCATGTAAGTCCATATACTTGTCCAGTGATGACTTAAATGTACTTAAAGTTGGCGAATCTGCTACCGTTGCAGGCAAAGCATTCCATACCCTTACTACTCTCTGAATAAAGAAACTATCTCTGACATCTGTCTTATACCTATCACCCTCAATTTAAAGCTATGCCCCCTTGCACTCACCGTCACCATACTTGTGGAAAAAGGCTCTCCCTGTCCACCTTATCTAACCCTTTGATTATCTTATATGTCTCTATTAAGTCACCTCTCAACCTTCTTCTCTCTAACGAAAACAGCCTCAAGTTCCTCAGCCTTTCCTCGTAAGACCTTCCCTCCATATCAGGCAACATCCTAGTAAATCTCCTCTGCACCCTTTCCAAAGCTTCCACATCCTTCTTATAATGCAGTGACCAGAACTGTACACAATACTCCAAGTGAGGCTGCACCGGAGTTTTGTACAACTGCAGCGTAACCTCATGGTTCCGGAACTTGGGCCCTCTATTAATAAAAGCTAAAAAACTGTATGCCTTCTTAACAACTCTGTCAACCTGGGTGGCAACTTTCAAGGATCTGTGTACCTGGACACTGAGATCTCTCTGCTCATCTACACTACCAAGAATCTTACCATTAGCCCAGTACTTTGCTTTCCGGTTACTCCGACCAAAGTGAATCACCTCACACTTGTCTGCATCGAACTCCATTTGCCACCTCTCAGCTCAGCTTATCTATGTCTCTCTGTAACCTACAATATCCTTTGTCACTATCCACAACTCCACCGACCTTAGTGTCGTCTGCAAATTTACTAACTCACCCTTCTATGCCCTCATCCAGGTCATTTATAAAAATGACGAACAGCAGTGGACCCAACACCGACCCTTGCGGTACACCACTGGTAACTGGACTCCAGGATGAACACTTTCCATCAACCACCACCCTCTGTCGTCTTTCAGCAAGTCAATTACTGATCCAAACTGCTATATCTCCCACAATAACCTACTGTGGGGAACCTTATCAAATGCTTTGCTGAAATCCATAAACCACATCAACTGGTTTACTCTCATCTATCTGTTTGGTCACCTTCTCAAAGAACTCAATAAGGTTTGTGAGGCACGACCTACCCTTCACAAAACCGTGCTGACTATCCCTGATCAAATTATTCTTTTCTAGATGATTATAAATCCTATCTCTTATAATCTTTTCCAACACTTTACCAACAACTGAAGTAAGGCTCACTGGTCTGTAATTAACAGGATTGTCTCTATTCCCCTTCTTGAACAGGGGAACCACATTTGCAATCCTCCAGTCTTCTGGCACTATTCCTGTAGACAATGACGATTTAAAGATCAATGCCAAAGGCTTGGCAATCTCCTCCCTGGCTTCCCAGAGGATCCTAGGATAAATCCCATCCGGCCCAGGGGACTTATCTATTTTCACACTTTGTAGGATTTCTAACACCTCCTCCTTGTGAACCTCAATCCCACCTAGTCTAGTAGCCTGTATCTCAGTTTTCTCCTCGACAACATTGTTATTTTCTAGAGTGAATACTGTTGAAAAATATTCATTAAGTGCTTCCCCTATCTCCTCTGACTCCACACACAACTTCCCACTACTATCCTTGATTGGCCCTAATCTTACTCTTGTCATTCTTTTATTCCTTAAATACCTATAGAAAGCCTTAGGGTTTACCCTGATCCTATCCGCCAACAACTTCTCAAGTCTTCTCCTGGCTCTTCTGAGTTCTCTCTTTATGTCTTTCCTGGCTACCTTGTAACCCTCAAGTGCCCTAACTGAGCCTTCACATCTCATCCTAACATAAGCCTTCTTCTTTCTCTTGACCAGAGATTCCACTTCCTTCATAAACCATGGCTCCCACGCTCTACAGCTTCCTCCCTGCCTGACAGGTACATATTTATCTAGGACACACAGGAGCTTTTCCTTGAATAAGCTCCACATTTCTAATGTGCCTATTCCCTGCAGTTTTGTTCTCCATCCTATGCTTCCCAAATCTTGCCTAATCGCATCGTAATTGCTTTTCACCCAGCTGTAACTCTTGCCCAGTGGTATACACCTATATCGGGTGTGTACAGTTCTGGTCGCCACATTACCAAAAGGATGCGGACGCTTTGGAGAGGGTGCAGAGAAGGTTTACGAGGATGTTGCCTGGTATGGAAGGTGCTAGCTATGAAGAGAGGTTGAGTAGATTAGGTTTATTTCCATTAGAAAAAAGGAGGTTGAGGGGGGACCTGATTGAGGTTTATAAAATCATGAAGGGTAGAGACAGGGTGGATAGAGACAAGCTTTCTCCTAGGATGAAGGATTCAATAACGAGAGGTCACGGTTTCAAGGTGAGAGGTAGAAAGTTTAAGGGGGATACACGCAGCAAGTACTTCACACAGAGGGTGGTGGGCGTCTGGAACGTGTTGCCAGCAGAGGTGGCCAAAGGACCTGTTCCTGGGCTGTAAATTTTCTTTGTTCTTTGAAACCAGAGCACCAGGAGGAAACCCACGCAAACACAGGGAGAATGTACAAACTCCACACAGACAGTCACCTGAGGTGGAAATCAAACCCGATCCCTGGCGTTGTGAGGCAGCAGTGCTAACCACTGAGCCACTGTGCTGCCCTATCAGCTTTTAGCCATCTTTCTCACCAAGCCTGCCTTCCAAAGTTGATCGAACAAGTCTGATAAATGTTCAAATGTTCCTTCCATATGTGACTAAAAATCACCAGGTCATTTATATATACAACATAATTGGGTAATCCGGCAATGTCTTAATTGGTTAGTCTCTGAAATGTGGCTGGCGCATGTTTCATGCGAAATGGCATGATTTTAAACTGACACAGTCCATTCAGCGCTACAATAGCCAAAATTATCTTCGCTCTTTCAGACAAAGGTACCTACCAATATCTTCTGAGCAAGTCCAACTAAGAAATATAGGTTAGATTAGAGTGGTGCTTTTACCCAAAACATCGATTTTCCTGCTCCTCGGATGCTGCCTGACCTGCTGTGCTTTTCCAGCACCACTCTAATCTAGACTCTGATTTCCAGCATCTGCAGTACCCACTTCTGCCTAAAAAATATAGTTTTTGTTTGTCCCTTTTCAACAGAGCCTTCCAAATGTGGAATCGGATATGCATCAGTCTTTGTAACTGCATTGATTGTGCGATAGTCCACAGATAACCATCGGGTACCACCTGGTTTTGGCACCATTATTTTGGGTGAGCTCCAGTCACTGTAACTCACTTTGACTATGCCATCTTGGAGCATGCGCTCTATCTCCTTTTGAACCTGTGCCAACTTTAGAGGGTTATGCCTATAATGATGTTTCTTAATCGGAACAGCATCTTCTATATCAACATCATGCATAATTATGTTAGCACTTCCCAGTATACCTCCCCATGTTATAGTGATAACTCCTTCAGGTCATTTTAATTTTCCTCTGGAAGGTAACTCAATAATTTATCCCAATTTTTGACAACTTCCTCATTGTCCAATTCAAAATCCTCTGAATTTGGTTTTTCCCTCTGTGTTGTGACTAATAATACAGTCTACTTCGGCTTTCATTCCATCAAAATACCTTTTGAGCATATTCACATGACACACTCTGTGAAATTTCTTTCTGTCTGGAGACCTAATCAAGTACTTCATCTCACTCAATTTCCTTTTGACTTGATAAGGTCCACTAAACCTTGCTTGTAAAGGTTCACCTATCACTGGAAATAACACTAAAATCTTATTCCCGAGAGCAAAACTGTGAGTTCTTGATTTCTTGTCTGCTTCCTGTTTCACTGTATGCTGTGATGCTTTTAAATGCTGTCCAGGCAACTCCACTTTATTTAATTGTTCCCTATAATTTGTCACACAGTCCAAACATATAGTCTCTGAATTCTGACTCACCAATTTCTCGTTAATTTTAATTTTTAATTTTAGCAGTTCTCTCACTTCATGCCCAAAATTCAAATGGACTGAATTTGGTCAATTCATTTGGTGCATCTCTGATCGCAAAAGCACATATGGAATTCTCTTATCCCAATCATCTGGATAGTCTTGAATATAAGCCCTCAACATGGTTTTCAATGTCAGGTGCCACCTTTCTAGTGCTCTCTGTGATTCTGGATGGTAGGCAATTGATTTAAATTGTTTTATTCCTAAGCTGTCCATAACTTCCTTGAATAATTTTGATGTAAAACTTGACCCTTGATATGATTGTATCTCTGTGGCCAGTCCATATCTAGTGAAAAAAAAAAGAGTAATTCCTTTACAATCCTTTTAGCTGTAATATTGCATAATGAAACAGCCTCTGGAATCCATTCGACACATCCATTATTGTGAACAAATTCTGATCCCCTCTTGTTGTTTTAGGTAGGCTCCTATGCAATCAATTAAGACTCTTGTAAAAGGTTCCTCAAATGCAGGAATAGGTATTAAAGGTTGGGTTTTATTACTGCCTCAGGTTTTCCAATTACCTGACATGTCTGACAAAGTTAAAAATCATACAACACCAGGTTATAGTCCAACAGGTTTATTTGGAAGCACTAGCTTTCGGAGCACTTCTCCTTCATCAGGTGGCAATGAAGGAGCAGCACTCTGAAAGCTAGTGCTTCCAAATAAACCTGTTGGACTATAACCTGGTGTTGTATGATTTTTAACTTTGTCCAACTCAGTCCAACACTGGCTCCTCCACATCGTATCTGACAAAATTCAAATACAGTCAAAAAAATATGGCGTTGGAAAAGCACAGCAGTTCAGGCAATATCCAAGGAGCAAGTGAGTTGACATTTTAGGCATAAGGCCTTCATCAGGGGGAGAGGAAGGGTGAGGGGAAGGTAGCCGAGTTAGAGGGTTGCATCTGGGATGAGGTGGGGGAAGGGGAGATATGGAAACTGGTAAGTCCAGGCCAGTAAAAATATTTTGTATTTTAGCTTGGAGTTTTTCTCACTCCTAAGTGACCCCCTAATGGTAGTTGCTGTGCCTTTTTGTAATCCACAGGCAGTATGACCTGGTGAACTTCTGCCTATTTCTCATCTACCTGAATATGTGATAGTCTCCATTTCCTCATTAAGATATCATTTTTAAGATAACATTCAGGGATACATTCAGATTCTTTTTCTGTGTAAGCCTTTTGTTACAATTGCTTTAAATGTTCACGTTTCTGCTGTAACTCCGATGTCTGTTGTGTCATCTATCTACTTGTGGTTTGTGTCAATCATCTCATCAAACAGGGTATCTACTAATTTCACTTCACCTTTTTTATCTGTACTCTTTGATGTCTACTGTGGGGAGTGGTCAGAAGGCGGAGCAGCAGCAGCACAGAGTGAGTGTAAAACTGACTGAGCTCGGGGAGCGTGGCCTGGTCTGTGGGGAGCAGTCGGAAGGAGGAGCAGCAGCACAGAGTGAGTATAAGACTCAGTGAGCTTGGGCAGTGAGGATAAAACTCCCTGTCACTGCAAAAAATATTGCGGCATATCCAGGAGGGGAGAGTTACCCGGATATTTTGTTTCAGGAGGCAGTCACATCTAGTGCATTAAGTAATTCAAATAGAGTTAGTGATCAGGATCAACAAGTTGTGATTGCAAGTGAGGCAGGTCGGGCGATTCTGAGTTCAGGAAGGGAGGAGACTCAAATTTTGACCTTATCCAACAGAAATGAAATGTTTACTCTCTGCGTGAATGAGGAAAAGGGCTGTGGACAGGATGAGCCAGCTGACGGTGCAGAAGGCCATTCAAGACAGGGAGCAAAAAAAACAAGTAGTTGATATAGAGGATTCTATCATTTGGGGGAATAGATAGTATCATTTGCAAGCCGGATCGGGAGTCCCAGTTGGTGTGTAGCCTGCCTGGTGCCAGGGTGCAGGACATCTCTGATCGCTTTGAAAGGGTATTGGAGCAGGAGGGAGAAGATTCAGTTGTTGTGATCCACGTTGGGCCTAACAACTTGGGCAAGACCATGATGGAGGACCTGTTTGGAGATTACTGAACACGAGGAATGAAATTAAGGAACCGGTCCTTGAGGGTCATAATCTCTGGATTACTGCCCGAGCCACCTGCAAATTGTCTTAGGGATAAGAAAATTAGGGAAGTAAACACGTGACTAAGGCACAGTTGTGGAAAAGAGGGGTTCTATTTCATGGAACATTGGCATCAGTTTTGGAACAGGAGGGATCTGTACCAATGGGACGGTCTCCACCTGAACTGATCTGGAACCGCTGTTCTAGCAAACAGGATAAACAGGCTGGTCACTGGGAGTTTAAACTAGTGAGTCGGGGGGCAGGGAAGGGGAAAACGACAGTAAGTAATGGTAAATAGAAAGGTAAGCAGCAGGTTAGCATGTGTACAGGAAGGTTTAACTACTAGGCAGACTATGAAAGAAGTAAAAAGGAAGGGTAACTCAGGAGATGTTATTAGAGATGTTGAAAATCACCAGGGTATGAAAACTAACATAAAGGAACAAGGTTGATAACTTAACGGCACAAATCATTGTGAATGAATATGATTTAGTAGCCATTACAAAGACACAGTTAGAGGATGGTCACAACTGGGAGTTAAATATCCAGGGGTATCAGATTATTCAGAAGGACAGACAGGAAGGTAAGGGAGATAGTGTAGCTCTGATATTCAAGGACAACATCAGGGTGATGCTGAGAGATGATGTAGGTTTTATGGAGAAGAAGGATGAATCTTTGGGTGGAAATTAAAAATTCTAAGAAGAAAAAGTCACTGATAGACATAGTCTATAAGCCACCAAATAATAACATCACACCGGGACGGGCAATGTGGAGGAGGTTGTGGTAACACGTTTAGTGAATTGGTCACACCGCAGATTAGGATTGTTGAGGGAGAAAGGGAATGGGTGACCAAAAAGCAGAAAAAGAGCAGGAAGGCAGTGCATGTGTCCCCTGCGGTCATCTCCCCCCAAATAGGTATACCGTTTTGGATACTGTTGGGGGAGATGACTCACCAGGAGAAGGCAGCAATAGCCAGGTTCATAGCATTGTGGCTGGCTCTGCTGTACAGATGGGCGGGAAAAAGTGTGGAAGGGCTATAGTCATAGGGAATTCAATTGTAAGGGGAGTAGATAGGCGGTTCTGTGGTCGAAAATGCGGCTCCCAAATGGTAAGTTGCCTCCGAGGTGGACAGGTCAAGGATGTCTCAGATTGGCTGCAGGACATTCTGAAGGGGGATGGTGAACAGCCAGTTGTCACCATTGATATAAGTTTAAAAATGGGATGAGGTGCTGCCAGCAGAATTTTGTGAGTTAGCAGCCAAGTTAAAAAGTAGGACTTCAGTAAGCTGAGCACTGCTACCAATGCCAAATGCTAGTCAGAGTAAAACTGAAAGAATAGACAGGATGAATGCGTGGCTTGAGAGATGGTGCAAGAGGGAGGGGTTCAGATTTTTGGGACATTGGGACCGGGTCTGAGGGAGGTGGGACTATTACAAATTGGACAGTCTACACTTGGGCCAGACTGGAACCAATGTCGCTGGAGGTACTTTTGCTAATGTTGTTGGGGAGGGTTTAAACTAATATGGAAAGGTGATGGGAACCAAATGAGGAGGTTAGTGGACAGTGAGGAGGTAGTAACTGAAGCCTGGAAGAACCTAGATAATGAAGTCAGCGTGATTAAGGGAAGAGTAGCAGGGAGCAGCTGATGAATACAAAGGAACTGGTAGTCTGAGGTGCATTTGTTTTAATGCGAGAAGTGTAGGATGTAAGGCAGATGAACTTAGGGCTTGGATTAGTACCTGAGAGTATGATATTATTGCTATTACTGAGACTTGGTTGAGGGAAGGGCAAGATTGTAACTAAATATCCCAGGATATAGATGCTTCAGGTGGGATCGAGAGGGAGGTAAAAGGGATGGAGGAGTTGCATTTCTGGTCAGAGAGGATATCACAGCTGTGCTGAAGGAGGGCACTATGGAGGACTTGAGCAGTGAGGCAATAAGGGCAGAGCTCAGAAATAGGAAGGGTGCGGTAACAATTTTGGGATTGTACTACAGGCCTCCCAACAGCAAGCGTGACATCGAGATACAAATATGTAAACAGATTGGGAAAAGATGTAGGAGCAACAGGATAGCAGTGATAGGAGATTCTAATTTTCCCAACATTGACTGGGATTCACTTAGTGTTAAAAGTTTAGATGGAGCAGAATTTGTAAGGAGCATCCAGGAGGGTTTTCTGGAGCAGTATGAGAATAGTCCAACTCGGTAAGGAACCATACTGGAGCTGGTGTGAATGAGCCCGGCCAGATAGTTGAAGTTTCAGTCAGAGATTACTTTGGGAATAGTGATCACAATTCCATAAGTTTTAGAATACTCATGAACAAAAACGAGAGAGGTCCTAAAGGAAGAGTGTTAAACTGGGGGAAAGCCAACGATAGCAAAATTCAACAGGAGCTGGGGAATGTGGATCGGGAGCAGCTGTTTGAAGGTAAATCCACATTGGATATGTGGGCGGCTTTTAAAGACAGGTTGATTAGAGGGCAGGAGAGACATGTTCCTGTGAAAATAAGGGATAGAAATGGCAAGATTAGGGAACCAATGGATGACAGGTGAAATTGAGGGACTAATTAAAAGGAAAAAGGAAGCATACATCAGGTCTAGGTGACTGAAGACAGGTGAAGCTTTGGAAGAACATCGAGAAAATAGGACCAATCTGAAATGAGGAATTAAGGGAGAGAAAAGGGGTCATGAAGTATCTTTAGCAAACAAGGTTAAAGAAAATCCCAAAGCCTTTTATTCGTATATAAGAAGCAAGAGGGTAACGAGAGAAAGGTAACAAGGACAAAGGAGGAAAGTTATGAGTGGAGTCAGAGAAAATGGGTGAGATTCTTACTGAGTACTTTGTATCAGTATTCATTGAGGAGGTTCACCAGGATGTTGCCTGGTATGGAGGGCACTAGCTATGAAGAAAGGTTGAGTAGATTAAATTAGATTAGTTACAGTGTGGAAACAGGCCCTTCAGCCCAACAAGTCCACACCGACCCGCTGAAGCGCAACCCACCCAGACCCATTCCCCTACATTTACCCCTTCACCTAACACTACGGGCAATTTAGCTTGGCCAATTCACCTAACCTGCGTATTTTTGGACTGTGGGAGGAAACTGGAGCACCTGGAGGAAACTCACACAGACACAGGGAGAACATGCAAACTCCACACAGACAGTTGCCTGAGGCGGGAATTGAACCCGGGTCTCTGGCACTGTGAAGCAGCAGTGCTAACCACTGTGCTACCGTGCCGCCCAGTAGATTAGGATTATTTTCATTAAAAAGATGGAAGTTAAGGGGGACCTGATTGAGGTCTACAAAATCATGAGATGTATAGACAGGGTGGATAGCAAGAAACTTTTTCCCAGAGTGGGGTCTCAATTACTAGAGGTCACTGGTTCAAAGTGACAGGAGAAAAGTAAGGGAGATACGTGTAGAAAGTTCTTTACACAGAGAGTGGCGGTTGCCTGGAACGCATTGCCAACGGAGGTGGTAGGGGTGGGAATGATAGCATTATTGAAGATGTATTGAAGACAGATACATGAATGGGCAGGGAGCAAAGGGATACAGATCCTTAGAAAATAGATGACAGGTTTAGAAAGAGGATCTGGATTGAAGCAGTCTTGGAGGGCCGAAGGGACTGTTCCTGTGCTGTAATTTTCTTCGTTCTGTATGAACAAAGAAATAATTAATGCCTGTAAAAATGGTATGGCAATTATCATGTGGGATTTTAATCTACATGTTGATTGATCGAATCAGGTCAGTCAGGATAGCCTTGAGGAGCAGTTCATTGTGTGTATCCATGACAGTTTTCTTGAACAGTATGTAATGGAACTGACAAGGGAGCAAGCTTGTCCTAGATCTGGTCCTGTGTAATGAGACAGGCATAATTAATGATCTCATAGTTGGGGATCCATTTGGAAAGAACGATCACAATATGGTTGAATTTAGAATATAAATGCAGAGTGTGAAGACAAAATTCAATTCCAGGGTCCTGTGCCTAAACAAGGGAGAAGACAATAGGATGAGGGAGGACTTGGCTAAAGTAGACTGGAAAGAAAAGATTTTATAGTGGGATAGTTAATGAGCAATGGAGGACTTTCAAAGCAATTTTTCAAAGTGCTCAGCAAAAGTATGTTCCTGTGAAAAGGAAGGACTGTAAGAAAAGGGGTAATCTGCCCTGTGGGTCTAAGGAAATAAGGAAAGCAATCAAATTCAAAGAGAAGGCATACAAAGTGGTCAAGATCAGTGGGAAACTAGAAGCTTGGGAAAGCTTCAAAAATCAACAGACAGCCACAAAAAAAAGTTATAAAGAAAAGTAAGATAGAACACGAGAACAAATTAGCACAAGATATAAAGACAGATAGCAAAAGTTTCTATAAATGCATAAAACAAAAAAAAAGTGGCACCTCACAAACGGGGTGAATCTGTACTTGCAGAATTACATTTTATTTTGCTCAAAATCTGCAGAAATCCATATAAAAATCTTTAAATCCCACTTTAGAAATAGGATCAGTCTGAACTAACATTGGGACCCAGACAGACTTCAACTTCACGACTTCAAGGCATTATCTGAGCTGAGATTGCATCTATTGTTAAAAGCTATCTTGAGAATGTAACTTTAAAAAAGTTCTGGGATTTACATATGGAGGAACCGAAACTAGCATGATCATTCTAAAAGGTGAAGGACTTAAGTTAATTTGTTTAATATTACATTACATGGCACTGCAATCCAGTTGCTACAAATGTCTGTGTCTTATGATTCTGCTCCACCACCACCTGAAGAAGCAATGTTTTGAAAGCTAGTGCCTCCAAATAAACGTGTTGAACTACAACCTAGTGTGTGACTTTTAACTTTGTACACCCCACTCATGACATCCAAATCATGAGTGCCCAGTGATGTAGTTGATGCTACTTCAGTAAATGTTTTTAAAGTGAAGACAGATTTTTTTTTGAACAATGAAGGAATTAAGGATTATGGTGAGAGGGTGGGTAAGAAGAGCTGAGGTCATGAAAAGATCAGCCATGGTCTTAATGAATGTTGGAGCAGGCTTGAAGGGCCATTTGTCCTACTCCAGCTCCCAGATTTTATGTACTTATGTTTTGTTCTTATGTTTCAACTGATGACTTTGTGACCTCGTTATTATACAGTCAGGAAAAACCTGGGATATGTGTCCTGCAAAAGTTCAGTTGCATCAGGTTCCACAGGCTTTTCAGCCAAAGTGGACAGCACTCCTACCGGTGAACCAGCTATATTGTTAGCAAGGACAAATTCTATTCCTGAAGCTGAGAGTTTGTCCACTACTCCTACCACAACTTCTCCACTCTTCACTGGACATTCTAACCTCACTTTACATAACTGAGCACTTCTCATCTCACCATGAATTCTCATTACTCGTACTTATCTGGCAATAGTCCTTCAGAAGTAAATAAATTCTCATCTTTCAAGATCAAAGATTGATAGGATCCTGTATCTCTTAATATTGTAACCTTTTTGCCTGCTGCTCCTGACCTATGTGAATAAACTTTACCTTTGCAGGTATATGATTTGAGAAGATCTGGCACTTCCTCCCTAACTAACCTCCGGCAGCTAGTACATTCTGGTGTAGATTTCTAGCCTCCACTCTGCTTTCCATTACGACTCCAACAAAATTCACTGGCTTATCTAAATTTTTCCTACATCTGGCTTCCCAGTGCTTTTCCTAACCCACCAACACTGTTTTCATGTGGCCGACTTTATTGCAGTGAAAACACCAGGGTTTTTCTACTTCTCTGACCCCTTCAAGGGTTTCCTTTTCACCCTGTGGTAAGTTATTCTTATGATCTTCACCAAGATCTACCTTTCCTTTTCCATGCGAGGATTTCTCTTTTCCCCAATCCCTCACAGGTTGAAATTGATTTTAAAAGCCAAACTTTGATTTATGGACCAACTCGTAATCATCAGCCATTTCAGCTGCTAACCTTGCTGTTTTAACTCTCTGCTCTTCCACGTGAGTTCTCACTACCTCAGGAAGTCAATTTTTGAACTCCTCCAAAATAATCGTCTCTCTAAGAGCGTTGTAGGTTTGCCCTATTTTTAATGCCACGACCTATTTATCAAAATTACTTTATTTGATCCTTTCAAACTCAATGTAGGTTTGACCAGGATCCCTTCTTAGATTCCTGAAACATTCTCTATAGGCTTCTGGTACAAGCTCATATGCACTTTCAATGGCTTTCTTCACCTCCTCGTATGCCCCATATACCTGCTCTGATAGGGATGTGTATACCTCCTGAGCTCGACCTACAAGTTTTGTTTGGATCAACAAACCCACTGGCATTTGTTTAGCCACCTTTTCAAATGATTAGATTAGATTACTTACAGTGTGGAAACAGGCCCACAAGTCCACACCGACTCTCCGAAGCGCAACCCACCCATACCCCTACATTAACCCCTTACCTAACACTATGGGCAATTTAGCATGGCCAATTCACCTGACCCGCACATCTTTGGACTGTGGGAGGAAACCGGAGCACCCGGAGGAAACCCACGCAGACACGGGTAGAACGTGCAAACTCCACACAGTCAGTCGCCTGAGTAGGGAATTGAACCCGGGTCTCAGATGCTGTGAGGCAGCATTGCTAACCACTGTGCCACCGTGCCGCCCACAAATGAGTAGAAAAAGGCTTCCACATCTTTCTCATCAAACTTAGGCAATGCTTGAAGCTATTTAAACAGTTTCTCACTTCAGCCATGACGACCTTCAGCTACCATGGGTTTGCTCATCCTTACTCTCTTCTTCATTAAATTTACTTTCAGTCTTCACCGCCATCCTTTCCTGTCCAAGTATCAATTTTTGAAGTTCAAACTCCTTCTCTTTCTTCCTTTCCTCCCTCTCTCTCTCTCTCTTGCTTTTGTTCTCCAAGAGTGAGTTTTTCCTTTCCTCGTTTCTCTGTTTTTAATCGTAATTCAAACTGTTTCATTTCTGTTGTCCTTTCCTTGTCTTTTGCCTCTAACTCAAGCTGCTTCATTTTCAATTGAATTTTAGCCATTTATAAAGATTCTGATGGCATTTTTGCAAGTTTTGTGAAGGTTGAGGTTTAGGGTGTAGGTTTGCTCGCTGAGCTGTAGGTTTGATATCCAGATGTTTCATTACCTGGCTAGGAAACATCATCAGTGGCGACTTCCAAGTGAAGCGAAGCTGTTGTCTCCTGCTTTCTATTTATATCTTTCTCCTGGATGGGGTTCCTGGGGTTTGTGGTGATGTCATTTCCTGTTCATTTTCTGAGGGGTTGATAGATGAAATCTAGATCTATGTGTTTGTTTATGGCGTTGTGGGTGGAGTGCCAGGCCTCTAGGAATTCTCTGGCATGTCTTTACTTAGCCTATCCCAGGATAGATGTGTTGTCCCTACCAACCATCAAACCAAAAATCTGGGTCTGCTACGTAGATGACACCTTTGTCATCACAAAACGAAACAAGGTAGAAGACTCATTTAACATCATCAACAATAACCTCACAGGCATAAAGGTCACCAAGGAGGAAGAAACCGACAACAAACTCGCATTCCTGGACGTCACAGTCGAAAGAACGAACAACAGAGAACTATAAACCTGCATATGCAGAAAACTGACAAACAAACACTGACCAACTTAACTACATCAGCAACCATCCTAACACACACAAACAAAGCTGTATTAGAACACTATTCCAACGAGCCACCTCACACTGCAGCACAGATGAACTTCGGAAAACAGAGGAGAACCACCTATACAACGTATTCAAGAAGAACTGATACTCAAAAAATACAGTCCACAGATTCCTCAAGAACAAACCATGACAAGCAGACCAAACACAGCCAGAAACCCTAACCACCTTACCATACATCAAAGAAGTTTCAGAAATGACAGCCAGACTACTAAGACCCCTCGGAATCCTAGTAGCACACAAACCCACCAACACTCTCAAACAAAAACTAACAAACTTAAAAGACCCAGTACAACCCATGGACAAAACCAACGTCATCTACAAAATTCCATGCAAGGACTGCCACAAACACTACGTAGGACAAACAGGAAGAAAGTTAGCCACCATGATACACAAACACTAGCTAGCCACAAAAAGACACGACCCTCTCTCTCTTGTAGCTCTACACACGGAGGGAAAAAAACACTATTTCGACTGGGACAACACATCTATCCTGGGACAGGCTAAGCAAAGACATGCCGGAGAATTCCTAGAGGCCTGGCACTCCAACCACAACGCCATAAACAAACACATAGATCTAGATACCATCTATCAACCCCTCAGAAAACGAACAGGAAATGACATCACCACAAACCCCAGGAACCCCATCCAGGAGAAAGATATAAAGAGAAAGCAGGAGACAACAGCTTTGCTTCACTCGGAGGTCGTCACTGATGGTGTTACCTAGCCAGGTAATGAAACATCTGGATATCAAACCTACAGCTCAGCGAGCAAACCTAATTCTGATGGCATTTCCAGCAAATTTAAATGCTGAGCGATTGCTGTAATTATCTCTCCTCTCTTCATGAAATGAGGGAGCTCCAACCCCAGCTTGTCCGCTTATTCCAGCAGCTTGGCCTTAATCACCTTTTGCAAAACCCTCAAGGTCACATCTTCCACTCCCAGAAAACTTCTGGTGAGTGAAAGAGCCATTGCTATCCCAAGCACTGTTTAACAGGTCAGGCAGCATCCGAGGAGCAAGAGAATTGACGTTTCGGGCATAAGCCCTTCATCAGGAATGAGGCCTGTGGGCTGGGAGCTGAGAGATAAATGGGAGGGGATGGGGCTGGGGCAAGGCTGAGAGTGCGCTAGGGAGATGAAAGTGAGCGGAAATGTGATAGATCGGTGAAGAGGGTGGAATAGATCGGTGGGAAGGAAGATGGACAGGTCAAGAGGGCAGTGCCGAGTTGGAGGCTTGGGATTGGGATAAGGTGGGGGCAAGGGAAATGAAAAAACTGGTGAAATTCACATTGATCCCATGTGGTTGCAGGGCCTCAAGGTGGAAGATGAGGCATTTTTCCTTCAGGCGTCGGGTGGTTAAGGTTTGGCTATGGAGAAAGCTCAGGACCTGCATGCTCTTAAGTGGGAGAGGGAGTTAAAGTGTACAGCCATGGGGCAGTGGGGTTGGTTGGTGCAGCTGTCCCAGAGATGGTCTCTGAAATAACCTGCAAGTTGGCACCCTGTCTCTCTGATGTAGAGGAGGCCACATCGGGTGCAACAGATACAGTTGATGACGTGTGTGGAAGTACGAATAAATTTATGTTGGATGAGGAAGGATCCTTTGGAACCTTGGGCAGAGGTTAGGGGGAGATGTAGGCGTAGGTTTTGAACTTCTTGCAGTGGCAGGGAAAAGTGCCAGGAGTGGGGTGTGGGCTGGTGGGGGACCCGGACCTGATAAGGAAGTTGCAGAGGGAATGGTCTCTTTGAAACACATACAGGGGTGGGGAGGGATATATATTATGAGTGGTGCTGTCTGTCTGTTTGTAGGTGGTGGAGGATGATGTGATGTATCCAGAGGTTGCTGGAGTGCATGGTGAGGATCGAAGGTTTCTGTCCTTGTTGCATTGTGAGGGGTGGGGTTCAAGGGCGGAGGTACAGGAAGTGGAGGAGATGTGCTGGAGGGCATCATTGACCAGGTTGGAAATGAAATTGCGGTCTTTGAAGGAGGCCACCTGGGATGTTCTATGATGGAATTGGTCCTCCTGGGAGCAGATGCGGCAGAGGTGGAGGAATTGGGAATAAAGGATGGTGTTTTTACAGGACGTAGGGTGGGAGGAAGTCTAGTCCAGGTAGCTTTGGGAGTCGGTAGGTTTGTAGTAGATGTCTGCGGTTAGTCAGTTGCCGGAGATGGAGATAGAGAGGTCCAGGACAGGGAGGGAGGTGTCGGAGATGGTTCAGGTGAACTTGAGGTTGAGGTGAAATGTGTTGGTGAATTTGATTAACTGTTCAATTTCCTCGTGGGAACACAAGGTAGCCCCTATACACTCATCAGTGTAGCAGAGGAGATGATGAGGAATGGTGCCGGCGTAGCTGCAGGAGATGGACTGTTTCACATACCCGACGATGAAGCAGGCAAAGCTGGGACCCATGCTGGGCCCATATTCTCCACTTCTCACACCTCCTCCCTTGAAATCCACTCCTCCAATCACAACAAGGACAGAATCCCCTCCAGGTCATCACCTTCCACTCCACCTACCAGCTCACACCTCACTCCTGGCATCTTCCCCTGCCAATGCAAGAAGTGCAAAACCTACACCCACACCTCCCCCCTCACCTTCATCCAAGGCCCTGAAGGATCCTTCCACACCTAACAGAAATTTACCTGTACTTCCACACGCATCATCTACTGTATCTGCTCCACCTGATGCGGTCTCCTCTACATTGGAGATAGAGGACGCCAATGTGCGGATCATTTCAGAGAACATCTATGGGACACACGCACCAATCAACCCTACCGCCCCGTGGCTGAAAGCTTTAACTCCCCCTCCCACTCCACCAAGGACATGCAGGTCCTGGGCCTCTTCCATTTCCAAATCCTAACCACCTAATGCCGAGAGGAAGAACGTCTCATCTTCTACCTTGGGACCCTCCAACCACACGGAATCAATGTGTATTTCACCAGTTCCTCATTCCCCCCCCCCCCCCCCCCGCCCCCCCCCCCACCCCCCCCCCCACCCCACCCCCACCCCACCCCCCCCCCCCACCCACCCCCCCCACCCCCCCCCCCCACCCCCCCGCCCACCCCCCACCCCACCCCCCCACCCCACCCCACCCACCCCCACCCCCCCCCACCCCCCCCCCCACCCCCCCCCACCCCCCCCCCACCCCCCCCCCCCCCCCACCCCCCCACCCCCACCCCCCCCCCCCCACCCCCCCCACCCCCCACCCCCCCCACCCCCCCCACCCCCCCCCACCCCCACCCCCCCCACCCCCCCACCCACCCCCCCCCACCCACCCCCCCCCCCCCCCCCACCCACCCCCCCCCACACCCACCCCCACCCACCCCACCCCCACCCCCCCACCCCCCCCCACCCCCCCACCCCCCCCCACCCCCCCCACCCACCCCCCCCCCACCCCCACCCACCCCCCCCACCCCCACCCACCCCCCCCCCCCCACCCACCCCCCCCACCCCCACCCACCCCCACCCACCCCCCCCCCCACCCACCCCCCCCACCCCCACCCACCCCCCCCACCCCCACCCACCCCCCCCACCCCCACCCACCCCCCCCACCCCCACCCCCACCCCCCCCCCCCCCCACCCCCACCCACCCCCACCCACCCAACCCACCCACCCCCACCCCCCCCACCCACCCCACCCCCACCCCACCCACCCCACCCCCACCCACCCACCCCCCCCACCCCCACCCCACCCACCCCCCCCACCCCCACCCCACCCCACGGGTTCTGGTTCCTGAATGGCTTTTAGCAGCTATTAAACGCATCAACAATTACATAACACCAGTAAATTATGGAAAAGTGAAATATCTTCCATTAAACACAATTCTAAAAATATGGGACAATTCATATTTTCTGTTCATAAACCTCCAAATCAAGTCCTAGTCTTAGGGACATTGAATATACCTACCCATCCGAAGTGAATGTGGGAATTCAGAACTTTTCCTTAAAGACAATAACACCAGCAATACCAAGAAAAGCAGCATTTTCCGTATTTCTTCATGGAGATTTTTACTTGTTCTGCCGACTCCAGCCACCTAGTACAGGGGAAGAAATTAAGCTTTAAAAAAAACATTTTCCAATTTCCTCCTTTATCACCTTCTCTGGAAGATGAAGATTTGTACTGGGATAAAAACAGAAAATGCTGTAGAAACTCAGCACATCTAAGAGTATCTGTGGAGAGAGAAAAACAGAGTTAATATTTTGAATGCAGTCTGACTGTTCTTCAGAACTGAAGGCTGGAAAATGTTGGGTTTTATAAAGTAGAGAAAGGGAAGAGAATGGTTGGAATAGATGAAAAGGGTGCTCCCAAACAAAAGGCAATGGGTATTTGCACATGACTTCAGGAGAATTAGCAGCTACTAGGTTATCACAAAGTAAATGGCAATTTATCCATTTGACTCGCTAGGCATTGCAACTATAAACAATTTATTTATTAATCTCAACAGACTGAGCAATAAACCAAAAACTCACCAGCAAATGTGAGCACTCTTTCACTAAGCCAAAAGGAAGTTTTATAAAGTCACATTCATTGACTTCTCTCTATCTTTGTCCCACCGTGATGTACAGTGTGTGATTTATATAGATTTATCGTTTATTTTAGAGTTTGGATGTCAAACCAGTTGTGTGAAAGTTTTGGTCTCTGTGCATGAGAAGGTTTAATGATTAACTTATCAGCATTTCTAGATCCTTTTTTTAAAAACAGATATGAAAAATCATTTCTGGGGTGCTAAAGGAATTTTTGTTTTTGCATGGGAAATGTTTCCAAGCAGTCATTGGTAAACAGTGAGGAGCACTAGCTAGCTTTCAGTTAGATAGATCAAGATTTTTGTTTCAATTTACAGGAAATGCTCATAGCTTGCAAACTTTCGCATATCAGCTCACAGATATCCTGGTTGAAATTGGATAAGACAGATTCTTCTAGAGAAAGGAGTTAACTCAAAACTGTTAAGAAACAGGATACCTCAGTTTAAGGGTTTTAGTTTGGAAGTTTCAGAACAGAAGTATTTGATTAGAACCCTGAAGGGGTTATTCAAAGTTGAGAAAGTTTAATTTCATTGTGTGAATACGCAAAAGTCTATCAAAATTCTCAACTGAAAACAAGAAGTCAAACCAATAGATGCGATGGAGAAGGGAATTCTGTCTGGTATTTGTGTATGGTAATATTATGAAGTTGCAGGTGTGTACTGTACCTTTAAGAGAGAGTGAAAGCTGGCACGGACTTAATGAGCACAGTGTGCTGAACAATTTAAGAATGTAACATTTGGCTATAAAACAAATAGCTGGAGCTGAGTCACTATGTTACACAACAAATTTGAATTTGGCCAATCAATTTAAATTATGTCCCAAAATACCAAAATCCAATCGAATTTGAATGTTACTGTTTTGTCAACATCAAACCAATGAGATGATTTGATGTTTTGGGGTATAAAAATCAAGCATTTTGATCAGTTAGACAAGTTGGTAAAGAGCACCATACTGTCTGCAGACCCTCTCTCTGAAAGTTAAATTGCCAGCAGAGACACTCTCTGAAAGGTACCTCTTCATATGGAATCTGTGAAGCTGAAAACTGAAGAAAAGAAGACAGGAAGAAACCAAGAGAAAAGCGACAGCTGGCTAATTTTGAGGTTTGGTTTTTCTGTAAAACTTAATTGGGGGTTTTATTGGATCAGTATATTGTTGTAGAGTGGGAGGTAGATAAATCATTAAGACAATGGAGATTTATAGTGTAGATAGTTGTTGTTTAATGTTTTTTCTTGGAGTTAAAGAATAAATTGCCAATTTTTTCTTTAAATAGTGGAATTTGGTCATTCTTTCTCACTCATACGTTAACAGAATATGAGGTGAGGTGAGCTTTTGTGTGTGCCTGTTTTAAATTAGCAGAAGGATTTACCCTATATCGTAACAAATGTATGTTGTTGGGATAGATGAAATATTGTGTTTTAATTGTGGGTTTTATATCCAAATAGTTTTAATTATTCTATTTTACCTTTTCTTTTGTATATTAAACTTGTGTTTTATTGTAAAGACCGGATATTTAGCATCATGCACTTACGTTTCAGTGAAAGAACACCTTGTTCGATTTAAAAACCTATCTGTCAAGCTAGAGTTCAGCCTGGGATCTCACTCATCCTGTAATGACATCAGCTGGGTAGAAACTTATTATGGCAATAGATAATACAACATTGTTCTGGCTACAATGACACTTTGGTTTCCCCTATTAACAACGATTGTTTCGATTTGAAAAGGACTGGATCATTCTGTGTCCAGAGTCTGATATTGTTAGTTGTAACTGGTAGCGTTTCCAGAAAATTCAATGTCATGACCGACTCTTCCATGGGGTACCATGGGTAGTATATCTCCTAATGGAAGGCAGCTTAATGCATCTGCAGTTTCTAGTCAGCCTCCCAGACAGTGCTGTAGCTGATAATTATAAGCACTTAATATTAGAGACCACTGCTGAATGCAGCCCAAAACTATGGGTGATACTGACTTATCCTCTTTAAGCAGACCAAGTAGGAGTTTGTGGTCTGTGATTATCACAAATCTTTGACCATAAAGATATTGATGGAACTTTCTGGCTCCAAATATTTCTACCTTTCTGTAAGTAAATGTACTTAAACTCTTCATAGCCAAAGTCCTGACACATAAGCAATTGTGTGTTCCTTTCCAGTAGGCCACCCCTGAGCTAATGCCATCCTGATGTCATGCAGGGAGGTATTGCATGTTAATACCAGATCTCACTTGGGATCATAATATGCTAACACATTAGAGGATGTCAGTAATTTCTTTACTTCATTGAAAGCTAGGGCCTGTCGATGAGACCATTTCTAAGGCTGCCCCTTTTTCTAGCAGTTGATGCAATGGTACCAGGATGGATGCCAGACTGTATGTGAACTTTCCTGAATAATTTACCAGACACAGAAATTATCTAAGCTCCTGTGATAGACATGGGTGTTGGGACACCATTGATTGTCCTTACTTTATCTTCCAATGGGTGTAATCTATCTTGCTGGCACTGTGGTCCAAGTAAGTCACTTCTTAGATGTAAGCCTGCCTTGGAAAAACACTTTAAGAATATATCCAAATTCTGTAAGTCTTCTTAATTAGTTTTCACTGTATTAGGATGTCATTGGTGTTGTGTGATTTTTAAATAAGCTGAATGGCAGTCTTATATATTTGTACAGGCCCTTATGAGTATTAATTGTGGCATACTTGAGAATCCTGATGTAAACACAATTGCAAGTAAGCATGGCTCCTGCTAGTTTTGTGGACAAATCCTCTGGGAAAGGGATTATCCAGATATAAAAAGTGGCTTACTGTTTGTTTAAAATCTGCACGAAGGTGAATGGACTCATCAGGCTTCAAAATTGAGATGATAGGTGTTGTTCATTCTGTGAATTGGACTGGCTTGATGATTCCTTCACTTTCTAGCTTTCTGAATCCTGCTTTCACTTTTGTCTGTAAGGCAAATGACACTGGATAGGCTTGCAGAATTGTGGAATTGCTTCTTGGTCAACATGCATCAACAGTAAGAGGGGAAGTTCAAAGGAGATGTGAGGGGCAGAGAGTGATAGGTGCCTGGAACTCTCAGCCAAAG